>NW_017307340.1:598321-603550 GCF_000935625.1 Nanorana parkeri
GGGGGGCAGGGAACAGGGGGATTCTTATTTTATGTGTGGGGGCAGGGAACAGGGGGATTCTTATTTTATGTGCGGGGGCAGGGAACAGGGAGGATTCTTATTTTATGTGGGGGGTAGGGAACAGGTGGGATTCTTGTTTTATGTGTGAGGGGGCAGGGAACAGGGAGGATTCTTATTTTATGTGGGGGGGAGGGAACAGGGGGGGCTTCTTATTTTATGTGGGGGGGAGGGAACAGGGGGGGCTTCTTATTTTATGTGGGGGGGAGGGAACAGGGGGGGCTTCTTATTTTATGTGGGGGGGAGGGAACAGGGGGGGCTTCTTATTTTATGTGGGGGGGAGGGAACAGGGGGGGCTTCTTATTTTATGTGTGGGGGCAGGGAACAGGGGGAGAGAGGGTAATATTTTATATGTGGGGGCAGGGAGCTTTATGGTAATATTGTTAAAGTTGTTAATATTTTTGTAACTTTATTTTGCATGAAACATCGAACAGTGTCATTTATAAGATTATTTAAAAGGGTGTGTTTAGGGGCGGAGTTAAGGCCGGGCAGGGTAGGGGGTTAGGTGGGCAACTGGTGGCGAGTAACTCTTAAGGCCTAGCTAGTAGCTCAGGACTTGAAATTTTGACCCCTGATATAACCTAATATGTTTTTAAAGGTCACTCTATCAAAAAGCCATCATTCAGCTTTAGATGCAGTTTGTTAGGCTGATTGACCAGCTGGCTTCTTATTTCACTCGAACTCCATCAGTAAACTCTCCTCCTCACTTCCCAACTCTCTTCCTGATCACCTTGGAGGTTTGGGTGTTCCTGGCCACCATGGAAGTTTGGGTGTTCTTTTGGGTATTTATTGCACGTTGGGGTGTTCTTATTCCTCCATGTATTACAAGAAGTTACCTGTACTCCAAGGCCCAACATGTAGGCGCCATTATTCGGATGCTAAACAACATGGCTACAATAGTGGACAGCAACATTTTGGAGACATTAATGATCCCTTCATCAGGCAAATATACTAAGCTCCTTTTCCTCCAGTTACATTCTCAATAAAAAAAATATTTGCATGAAGGATTGGGAAGATGTAGTGTGCAGGTAGAAAGAATGAGACAGAAGAAGAATAAAGTCGAAAAGGCATGTGACCAGTCCAAAAAAATATAAATAAATTAAAAAAGAAAATTGTATAGTTATGCATGGCGGATTCAAACAAAAGTCATATGAGGTAAGATAAGCTGAAGTAATGGATGCTTGTTTCCTACAGACTGTGAAATTATAAGATTCACATTTAAAGAAAAGCTGTAATTTTTCACCAATATTATACACCAAACATTTTTGCTTTGCCCTTTAACCACTTGAAGACCACGTGTTTACACCCCCTTCCTGGCCAGACCATTTTTCAGCATTCAGTGCTGCAGTAGTTTGACTGACATTTATTCAGTCATGCAACACTGTACTGAAATTAATTTTATACCATTTTTTTGTAACAGATAGAGCTTTCTTTTGGTGGTATTTAATCACCACTGCAGGTTTTTTTAAACTATATAATGAAAAAAGTACCGACATTTCTGAGAAAAAAGTATGTTAAAAATACGTTATGTTAAAAAACATTTATTCTTACCCAAATTTTTGACCAAATATAAAAGATGGGGTCACGTCAGGTAACTAGATAGTCCATGGTCCCATCGCACTCATGACCGCATAAATCACTTCAAGAATTGGGTGCTGCGGTAGTCAACGGGTGGCAGCCGTAACAATCGTGAGTTAAAGCAGAGACACCGGCACTCCAAATTTGCAAAATACATCTATTTATTGACGTGCATCGTGGTAAAAAACAACGAATGTTTCGGGGTCACAAAGGATCCCCTTCATCAGGTAAAACATACAGTGAAACCTGATAAAAGGGATCCTTTGTGACCCCGAAACGTTTGTTGTTTTTTACCACGATGCATGTCAATAAATAGACGTATTTTGCAAATTTGGAGTGCCAGTGTCTCTGCTTTAGCTCACGTCAGGTAACTAGACACCAAACATGTCAAGCTTTAAAATTGCGTGCGCCAGCAAAATCGCAAAAAAAAAAGAAAAAAACATATCAAAAATTAGCCATAGGCGATGCTTTAAAAGCTTTTACCATTCATCAGTTTAGTGTTAAGAGTGACTGATGGTCCTAAAATTATTGCTGTCACTCACACGCAGTGATATGTAACATGTGTGGCACAATGGACGCAATTGTCATTTTTGCACATAGGCGCTTGTGTGTGTATGTGTGGGTGGGGGACTTTTAAAAAAAAATTGTTTTTTTTAACTTTTTTTATATGTGACTTAAATTTTTTTAACTTTAATTTTTTAAAAAACTTTTTTTCACTTAACTTTATTGCTATCACAAAGGGGTCTAAGAAGCCCCCTATATGATAGCCTATTTACACAGACAAGTCCTCTTTATGGAGATATCAGGGGTCTCTAAGACCCCTAATGTCACCTAGGGACCCCCAAAGAAGGCGATGAAGCAGATATCTGCTTCACCAGCTTCATTCCAGCTACAGAAGTCAGAGAATAACAGCTGACTGCAGAAGTGATGTAAGATACTTCACTCATGCATTCAGAGAACAAAGGAGAGATCAGGGGAAGCTTGTGTGATGATCTCCCTCTCATCTCCTATGACAGAGCCACCTCGCAGAGGGGGTGCCGCACACCCACATGCATAATACAAGTGATCTAGCAGCTCTACAGCTGCCGGACCGCTTGTATGTAAACAGCCATCACTCGCTGTTTACAATTTGAACAGTTTTCCGGCTCGTGCGCGCCACCCATCGGTGGGACGGCAATGACATTTAAAAACGCCCACTCACATTCAATTACATCGGCCGATCGGGAAGCGGTTAAGAAGAGAAATATTGTGACATGCATGAATGGTTGTATGCTCATTTAAATATGTTTGCTTATAATTCTATTAAAGGCTGTACAACAAGAGCTTGAGCAGTGTACATACGTACTATACATGCATGAACAAGTAAACTAATTTTTTCTACCATTCAACTTGAAATCAAATTCATCTTTGCCTAGCATACTTTTAGTGATTCATTTGGTTGTTGTAAGTCTCACAAGCTCTGCAACAATCTGAGGCATATGATACTTTAGTTATACTGTGCTAAAGTCAGACATGTACAGTATTTTCATTTATAGGAATGACACTCACCTTATGTATGACTATGAATCCGTTCCCTTAAAAGCAGACTGTAATGTAAAGGGATGGTGTGTCAGGCAGACAAGTTATTCTTGCAATGTAACTTCGCCGTATTTAGCAAGTGCCTTGTTCATGGCAGAAGAACAGTTAATACAGGATGTGAGAAAAAGAAAGGTAATTTAATGCATGAACTAACACAGCGTTATGGTCTATTCAGCCACATAAATGCTCATTTCACCTCAATCACAGGGAGCTGGCAGAAAGAAAGGTTGACTTGAGCCACTGCTTGTTCTTTTGTGCATATAGGTTAGAGAGGTAGTTGGCAGGATTTATGTCTCCTGCTCTCTGAAAGATATTCTGACCTTTTATTAATTTTCATCTTATATAAAGATAATCATTGTCACATATGTGTGGAATATGAATGTATTTCAAACTTTTATGTATTGTTCTGGTTTTTCAGTAAGTGTTTAACACCTATTCAAAGGCATGAAACTAACTTGTCAGGTGTATCAGGAAAATTGATGATCCCTTCTGAATCACATTTTCAAGCCTCTATTATGTTAATTATCTTAATATTTTGTTTAATGAAAAATATTCGAAGAAACATCGTACTGTATATATTTAAAATACATATATAATGAGTTGTATGAATAAGCAACATGTGGAACATTTAACTTTGTAGATGGAGGTAACTAGAGTTTATGTAGAACATTCAGCCCATATAGGAAGAGGTAACAAGAGTTCACTGACAGAAAGTTATAAACAAGTTTTCTGACCTATGGTTAATTAACATTAGGTTCAATGCCAAGGCAGCTCTCCTCTAACCTTGATATGAGGGACCTTGGCTTATTGAGCAATAGGTTCAATGCCAAGGCAGCTGTCCTCTAACCTAATATGAGGAAGTCTTAAAAAAACAAGACCCCCTCTAATGATCTTGGTACAATAAAATAAGAGTACAGGTGTCATTATTATCTGATTTTGGAGGTAATGCAAGGTAACACACATAATTATTTTGTTCAAAACCCATGCTCTGCTAGGAGGAGTCAATGGTTAATTGTTGAGGTACCTTGTCCACCAAGCGGGCCTTCATGATAGGGGTTGAGTTCCCAGGAGATTTTGTATTCTAATGAGGTAGAAAATCAGTTAGGTTTATACCCTCACAAAATAGGAAAGACCTCCATCTTGTCTTCGAGAACTTATCTTGTCATTTTATTAAGTTTACCCCAAATTTTAGATTTAAATTTGTGGTTTTGGACAGTTAGCTAATTTGCTGCCGTGCTAACTAATCAATTTCTATTGGATGATTTATAACTTCATATCCACCTATTGGGGATGTAACTGGGATGTATCTAATTATTATGCTAATGTCTTTTGTTATATAAACTAATGTAATGTATAGTAAGATTTGCATAATGACAATCTGACATTGTGTCCAATACGTATTGATTATACAACTTCATTAACAAGAGCACATTTACTGCTCTTGGTGGTCTGACTATTTTTGCCTGGACACAGGCTCCATGCTATAGTGATTTATTTTATGAACTTTGATAATTTGCATTTATGTTTTCTAAAGCAGTTCTGGTTACACAGTTTATTTAATTGAAACGTGCTCTTAGCTCCTGCAGTGTCGAACTGGAGAAGGGCAAACATGCAGATTATTATTATTATTATTATTATTATACTGGATTTATATAGTGCCAACAGTTTGTGCAATGCTTTACAATATAAGGAAGACATTATAATCACAATACAATTCAAGACAAGATGGTAAGGAGGGCCCTGCCTGCTATGGCTTACAATCTAAAAGGGAGTGAGAAGTCATACATGAGGAGGTAGCTCTGTGGAGATGAATTGTTTGAGATTATCCATGATTAGCCATAAATGTGTATGGCCAACTAAATTTACATTTAGGGGTCTATTCACAAAGCTGCCGAAAGATCTAGCCGTAGCTTCGGCCGATCCTTCGGCTAGCTTCGGTTACGGGAGTCAGATGTTCAGCCGACCCGAAGCCACATGAAGCAAGCCGATGTGCGGCTGATTTCAGCCGATGTACGG
>NW_017307341.1:0-1169 GCF_000935625.1 Nanorana parkeri
GTTCCTGGAGCCTGCGTAGCTGGTGTGGCTGTCTCCCCTCCCATGCTGTATCCCCCAGAAAATGCTGTGACATGGGAGGGGCACCCACCTGGGGACTGATAGGACAGAACTCGTGGAGCCTTAGAAGTCCATATGGATCTATGGATGGCTGTGGAAGTCCATATGAGTGAGAATGTACAACCGTCCTCTATGTTTGAGTTCCGGGAGCCTGTGTGCCCATTTTCCCCCTCCCTGCTTGAACTGTCAGAAAATGCTGTAACATGGGAGAGGCACCCACCTGTGAATTGATAGGACGGATCTCTTGGAGCCTTAGAAGCCCCTTCTTATAAATTTAGAGATGGTGAGCGTTTTCCATGCCAATTTTGGCTGTGGAAGTTAATATGAGAAAGAATTTGCAACAGTCATCCATGTTTGAGTTCCCAGGAGCCTGGGAGTGGGTGTTTTCCCCTTCCAGCTTGGACTGTCAGAAAATGCTGTGAACCAGGAGAGGTGCCCTCCTGTGGAAATTCTAGGAAAGATCTCTCGAAGCTAGCTCTCTGAAGGGAAAGCATGCAATTGCAAAGCCCAGCTTAGTGTGCCAGGAGCATGTTGGTCTGGAAATGAGGTCAGCCTATCCTTCTATGAAAGACTAAATAAGACAAAGACACTCCCCCACAGTTATATGCGTGGGGCAAATATAAATATATATAAATATATATATGACCTCCACAACCTATGTTGTGGAGGTAGGACCCACACTAATCAGAGGTGCCTTGTCGTGGCAGTGTGGCTTACCCATATATTTTCTTATATTCTACAAATGTATGGAACTAAAACCTCTGCAGCGGCTCTGTGGGCCCTTATAGTCGGCTCCGCGGGGCTCTATGATGGCCACTGCAGGGTCACCGGTAGGCTCTGCGTAGTCCCTGGTGGCCACTGAGGGGTTCCCTGGTAGGCTCTGTGGGGTTCCCTGGTGGGCTCTGCGGGGTTCCCTGGTGGGCTCTGCGGGGCTTAGGCTTCCTGGTGGGCGCTGCAGGGTTTTCTGGTGTGCTCTCTGGTGTTGTATTGTAAGACACCTCCCTTCCCTCTCCATACCCCCCTCCCTACTTCTTCCCCGCCCAACGTTCTACCGCTAAAGAGGAGTTTCAGATCTGCGCTTCATCAGCTTCTTTTGGGGTCTCCAGGTGACA
>NW_017307341.1:3620-9636 GCF_000935625.1 Nanorana parkeri
AGGGGTAAGAAGGCGGGGCGGCAGCGGCGGCACTCGAGGGGTAGAGCCGCCGATTGTATGTATATTAAACAGCCGGAAACGGCTGAAAGAAGGGGCGTGTTTTTTCTTCCCGTGCGCACGTGCGAGCAGAAAAAAAAGCCGTCTGATGATGGCAACCCGGCCGTTTGAGTTGCGGGGTCGGGGCGCGCAAAAATTCAACTTTGCCTGTGTTGGCAAAAATGCTAGCACCGGCCCTGGCTAAAGGCTGACTGAGCGATCCGGATACAGAGGGAGACAGATCAACAGACAAGTGAAGCTGTTTAGATTTCCAACCCTCAGACCTATTCTGTGATGGCAGTGAGGGTTCTGCTGGGGAAAGACGCCCCGCATGCCACTATCAGTCCACGGAAGCAGCTCCGTACCTGCTGCCTACCCTGCTGACTGTGGCAGGAACACTGGCGCTGTGGACGTCTGATGGAGATTAGGACCTCCTCGGCCTGTGTACTCTATTCCATGTGGCTCCTCCTCCTCCAGCGTGCGTTCCGTCACTTTCTGTCTGTGGTCCTACACCTCCGATCCCCGACAAGTCCTAGTGGCACCCTTGTCCCTGTGGTGAGGATCATGATGTTCAGGCAATTCCAGTCTGGCCTCATGATCCAACGAAATATATAGACATCGGCACTCCAAGTCAAATACGTCTGTTTATTGACGTATGAGCAGCATAACGTGATACACTCAATGCAACGTTTTGGGGTCTCGCAGGATCCCCTTCACACTTTTTCTGCCTGATGAAGGGGATCCTGCAAGACCCCGAAATTACCCCATGACAGAAAAAGAAAACAATCAGACAAATATTTGCCTGCGATTAAAATCTGTATACACAATGTGGATCTAAGCCGATCCATCTGCTCATTAGTCACATAAGATGTGTAACAGTTGCATAGGTGGGCAAAAGCACACATTTTATGACATGTGGATACTCCTTGAAACCAGTGAGTACACGTATTTCCAGTGAAGGGCACTGGTGTGGAGGTACTGGTGTGACCTGCTGCCCTGACCTTAAAGTGACATTAAACCCTCAGATTTTTTAACATAAAGCAATACTGTAATGTGCGCCTTACTGTAATCCATGGTTGTTTCCCTTCTCTTTGCTGCTCTTCCTTTTAAATCTGTATCTGTTCTCATGCTCTGCAGAACTTCTGTTTTGCAGCAGACTGCCTTGTCTCAGGAATGGATACATGGTGTCTGTGTATAGGCTTGTAACCTGAGCCAGCACTACAGGAAGAGGCCCTGAGCTGAAAAGGGAAGTTCTGCCCAGCATGAGAAGACATGAGGATTTAAAAGGAAGAGCAGCAAAAGGAAGAGAAGGGAAACAACCATGGATTACAGTAAGGCACACATTACAGTATTGGTTTATGTTAAAACATCTGAGGGTTTAATGTCACTTTAACCTACTAAACACCATTGGGATGAATTGGAATGTGGATTGCCTGTCAGTTCTTCTCATCCAACATCCATACCTGACCTCACAAATGCTCTTCTGTCTGACTGGGAACAAATTCCCACAGACACACTCTAAAATCCTATGGGAAGCCTTCCCAGGAGAGTGGAGGCTGTTATATACACACACTGAGTGGCCAGATTATTATGACCACCTGACATTTGTAGGCAAATTAGCTATAATTTTGCGCTGAAGTTTCTAGAGGGCCAGACTATTATAAATAGGGAAGCAGGTTGGTTACCACAACAGTAGAAGTGATTTGTTTCTGAAGATACATAGAAACAACGCGATTTAACAGCCTTTGAACGCGGGACGATTGTTGGCGCTCGGAGCCATGGAGCGAGTATCAGCAAAACAGCAGAATTCGTTAAATGTTCAAGAGCAGCTGTTGTTAAAGTGTTTATAGACCGGACTGTCAGCCGAAAATCTGGGTCTGAACGTGGGAATTGTGGCCGTCAGCGACTAGTCAATGTTAGGGCAGAACAGAGAGTGGCAAGACTGGTACAAGACAACAGAAGGGTAACAGTGCAGTGTCAGATTCCTCGCATCACCTTTCAACATCTCGTGGAGTCACGAGGCGGCCCAATGCCATCATCTCGTGGCCCAACGAAGTACTGATGGGGTGGTCATAATAATCTGGCCACTCAGTGTATGAGGCAACTCCTTAGTAAGGCCCATGGTTTTGGAACACTGGTGTGATGGTCAGGTGTCCACAAACTTTTGGCTGTAAAGTGCCCTGGTGCCCACCCTGCGGTACCTCCTGTGTGACCCCCGGTAGTGGGAGGGAGATCATTGATGTGTAGGGGGGCTGTAATGACAGAGATCTGTAGCAGTGTCATGTAACGGTCACTCCAGACAGGCCTGGAACAGCAGACGGAGGCGTCTGTGTAAGGCCTACATGACAGGGGTTTGGAAAAACAAGAGGGGTCCTGCTAAGGGTTAATTTGTCCCCAGCAACAGGGGGGGTATGATAAGACACTTACCTGATTGGTCAGAGGTGCGGAGAGGAGGAGTGTAGGTGGATCCCCGAGGAAAAAGGTAGATAATACCCTTGTCAAGTACCAATATAAATCCCTGTAGTCAGAGAATGACAGCTTCATCTGAGGCTTCTAGTAAAGATGTTTTGCTTCATGGACGGTTACCCTTTACCATGCCCAATAATAATTATAAGGGAACTAAATTGTCTGAGGAACTTTCAGAAAAATGTTAAATCCCCATAAACAATAGACCTGTATGAATCTAAGCAGAAACATTTGAGATTAAACCCTGCTGCAGACACACAAGACGGTTTCCTTCCTGTCCTCATATACAATAGCCGTACTTTTGCTTTTCCTGGAAAATTAAAATCTACACTTATTTTTAGGTCAACCCTTTGGGGCAGCTGTGATAAAACTTTCCTGGTATCTGCAAGCATTCCGGAACTATAAGAAAAAAAAGACCAATGGAAAATGTGTGTGTGTGGGGGGGGGGGGGGGGGGGCACATATTCTCCGGAATCCCATCCTTGTCAGTCCTAGCTCGGTGGGTTTCCCCCTGTGGGGAAACTAGGGAATCTTAGTAGCTCTACATAGTCCTAGGCTTGGTCCTGTCCTTCCCATGGACCAGCCTATGTTTTAGAAAACAGTCTCCCTCCAGAGACTCTGCATACAGTCTCAGACTTCTGCTCTCCTGTAATCTCTGCCCACTTCCCCTCTCGGGCGCCCCCTATAAATCAACTCTCCTGGGACACAGAGTCTTCCCAGGCCAGAGCTGCATCTATCTCCAGGGCCCCATGGGGGCATCTAGTGGCCGTTGGCCATACTGCACCTACCTACATATACATATATTGTGTATGCATATATATGTGTGTGTGTGTGTGTGTGTGTGTGTGTATATATCCATAGCCAGACCCCTGATGAAGTCACGTGTTTTGATGTAACGTACGTAGGGCAGAGCTTCTGATGTCACCGCACTGAGCTGAGCCGGACGAACAGGTTTTTTTAGCGCTTTGCTGCCATTTGCCCTGCTGGTCCGATCCAGCAATACCCAATGCCTGTACTGTTTATATAATTGTACCTGTGATCTGAGGAGACCTTATCGCCTTTTCTGTGCATGGGCTTCCTTCCCCCATTAAGAAGGGAAAAAGCGCATTTGACCTAGCTCTGTAGGTCTACCTCCCCAGATGAGCACTCACTTGTTGACATCACTCACTGGGTGGAGGTGAAGGTCTGTCTGCATTGTGTGATTATCCTTACCTGAGAGTTATATGCAGATTGGCTGTGAATCATCTGAAGGATTTTATTTTTTTGCACAATCACCAATATATATATAAACTAATTTTTAATAAATGCAGAACTGTCTAATTTGGTGATTTTGGCTTTATTTGTCTCTGTCAAAAAATGTGCATGCTTTTGCTGAATTTTGCTTCCTTTGTTGGAGGCCTTGCTGAATTGCATGTTAGATATGGAAAGACAGGAGATCATCTGAGGATTAAGAGCAGCTTTAAAAGGGATCTCCATCATCCGCTGACTTTGGTTTATTGGCTTGTAAAAGTTCTGCCATAGATTTCAGCTTGTGTCTTTGCTCAGCCTCGTACGTCTATATTCAGTCACATGTGCTCTTTCCATCGCTCTGGGGCAAGAAGCATGACTGCTCACTATGTACAACGTGTCCTTCAGTGAAGGACACAATGCAAATGGGTCCAAAGACTATGTAAGATCCCATACAAAGGGTGAGAGTGTAAAGTGCTCGCAGGGGCGTCCCGAGGCTGGGTGACACCAGGAGCGGAGACTGGGTGACACCCCGCAGTGACGTCATCGCGCATGCTCGGAGGAGGGGACGTTCACCTGGCGGGATGAGGTATGCCGCCGGGTCCCCTCCTCTCTCCTGACACTGTCGGGCTCTCAGTCCGTGACCGAGTGTCCGACTTTACATAGAGGGTGACACCAAAATGACTGTCAGTCATTTTGGTGTCACCCCTCCAATGGTAGAAACAGAGACACCAGCACTCCAAATTGGCAAGCAAACGTCTATTTATTGACTTGCAGAGCATATGCTTTGCCTGATGAAGGGGATCCTCTGTGGCCCCGAAACGTTCGTTGCTTTTTTCTATCATGCTGCACGTCAATAAATAGACGTTTGCTTGCCAATTTGGAGTGCCGTTGTCTCTGTTTCTGCTCTTGATTGTTACGGCTGCCCCCTGTTGACTACCGCAGCACCCACTTTTTCTGAGGGATCCTGCGGTTAGGAGTGCGATGGGACCATGGACTTTCTACCCCTCCAATGGTGTAGAGCGGTCCAAGTGCGGTCCCCCCCCATCCCTGCATCCACCTTGTGACGCCACTGAGTGCTCGATGAAAGCTCTAACAGCTGGAGCATGGAGCACTAATGCCCCATAGGCTCCAATATGTTTAAGAGAGGGTACTGCGTATGTGTGTACCCAGCTCACAAAATTCTGACAAGTGGCTTTGTGGACCATTTCTCCCTGGATCAGGACTGTGAAGGCTCATGCACATGGGCGTATGATATGCTGCGTTCAGATCTGCAGTATGTACAGTTTTATAGGGATCTGAATGCAGCAGTGTTGTATGCTACAGGTCCGTTCACACAGATGTTTTGGTCCATAGCAATTAGCTGTGTCAACCAAAACAAAAAGAAATGTGTGCACAACCTGATTTTAACCATATTTTAGGCAGTAATGCGCAAATGGACATGGCCATGTGTGCCGCCGCCGCTGCCTAGTGGATTCAGGACCAGGGGAAGACGTAAGCTTAAACAATGCAATCTATTTATAGAAAGAATTGCAAGGCCGTGCCCTCTGAGACTATCTGTAGATGTTCTTTAGTTTTTTCATTAAAAGTGGAATTCATTTTTCGTGGAATTAATTTAACCTCTTGCCGTCCGCCCGTAGTAAAAAAACGGGCACGCACGGGCAGAAAAGACCCGCTAAATGCACACACCCGTTACCGGGTGTTTCACATATAGGCGATCGGCGGGTCCATAGCCCGCCAAAAACCCCCAGTGGTGAATAAATACCACCAAAAGAAAGCTCTATCTGTCCCCAAAAAAGGGTATAAAATTCATTTCAGTACAGCGCTGCATGACGGAATAAATGTCAGTCAAAGTACCGCAGCGCTGAATATGAAAAATGGCCTGGATGGGAAGGGGGTTTAACACCGCGGATGTCAACTGGTTAATGTGAAATCTTGCCATGTAATTTTACATTATGGCCACTAGAGGGTGTTAAAGCAATATAAGAAATATGAATTTACTTTCTATGCTCCTCAGCACCAGCTAGTGGCCATAATGTGATAGTACACAAAAACATTTTAAATTACATTTTAGAAACAACGAAAAGAAAGTTTGTTTTTGCATATAGTAGCACAGAACAAACATTCACAGATAGGACTGTTCGCTCTGCAAATATTTTATAAGTGAATACCATAGTATAGGCAGTGGCACAGAATGGCCTCAGCCTTTAGTCCTTCTGAATGACTGAATGCCAAGGGTATGCTGTTCCAGCACCACCACCACCTGCACATTGCCAATGCTTACTTCT
>NW_017307341.1:9774-20624 GCF_000935625.1 Nanorana parkeri
CCCCCCGTCCTGAACGAGTCATTCACTCACCCTTAGTCATTCAGAATGGCTTAAGACCCAGGTCATTCCGCCCCTGGGCCGTTGTTGCCTTGACATGCAGGAGGGAATACTTGGATTGGCGTGCTGCAGTGCCTAAGGCAGCCGCTGTCATGCCTGTATCTGTTCCCTCTGTCAATCCCCACCATGGTGGTGTTTACATTATATGTTTCTGTACTAGTAATTTGTTTCTCGGTGCTCAAGCATAACGCCTCCCTCCTGAAGAAACTTTTGCAAACAGCGTTGAGAATTAAACTAGAATGGCGTAATCTACTTTATGAACAATCAAGCTCTTTTATGTCTGGATCACTGATGTGATATGAGATGCATATGGGAAGCAGCTTCACAAACAATACACTATTATTATCATTATTATTATATAGGATTTATATAGCGCCAACAGTTTGCGCAGCGCTATACAATAGAAGGCTGGGCACACACCTTACAACCATCGCAAGACTTTTGTCTTGCGATGGTTGTAAGGTACTTAAAAAAATGTACGATCTGCCTATCTTGGACAGGCAGATCGTACTTGCGATGATCGCAAGCCACGCTCCCTGAGGGGCGGGCTTCCGATGACCGCAATGCCGAACGGGCAGTGTGCGCTTGCGCACACCGGCCCGTATGGCTGTTATCGTACGGACATGCCACAAACCCGCCGAACATCGTACGATGCTCGGCGGGTTTTCGAACATGTCCGTAAGTTTAAAGTCGTGCGGCCTTACAGTAGTAGAGGTCGCACGGCTTCCACACACCTTACGATAATCTTACGATTGCGGGATTTCCCGCGATTATCGTACGATTATCGTAAGGTGTGTGGGGACCTGAAGGAAGACATTACAATACAATTCAAGACAAGATGGTAAGGAGGGCCCTGCCCCTAAGGGCTTACAATCTAAAAGGGAGGGGCCAGTGATACATGAGGAGGGAGCTGTGTGGGGATGAATTGTTTGAGAATGTGATGGCTGAGCGGTTAGGTTGAGGTGGGATAGGCTTCCCTGAAGAGATGAGTCTTAAGGGCTTGTACACAAGATTTTCCGGTCCTGATCTGGTGCGGATCTGTAGACGCGGAGCTCTGCATGCAGTGCGTTTTTGACGCGATTTTTACCGCGGTCCAGACGCTGACAGTTCTTTCTTTTTTTTTAAGCCGTGGGGCTGTCAGTAGGCAGATTCTTTCTCTGAGG
This sequence comes from Nanorana parkeri, assembly GCF_000935625.1. NCBI lineage: Eukaryota > Metazoa > Chordata > Amphibia > Anura > Dicroglossidae > Nanorana > Nanorana parkeri. The sequence goes on from NW_017307341.1 coordinate 10,995, forward strand.
TCACTTCCGCCCTCTCGTAACAACCACTTCCCTTTGTGTATGTAAAGCTGGTGATCATTTTAATATGTAATTGTTGATGTAAAATGTTTGTTATGTAATCTTAAAATAAAAAAAAACTATTAAAGTAAAAAAAAAAAAAAGCTGGTGATCAGACATGTATCACATGTTTGCAGGCATGGTGTTGGTGCTGGCTACAGCAATCTGCAGAGAACGAGCTCGCAGGAGACGTCATTATTGGGCACACCCGATCTTGAGGCTCAGGGACTCCAAGGGTCAGTTTTGCAGTTTATATGAAGATTTGCGAGCTCACTTTTTTTTGCTTAGCTGCAGTGCAGTCTGTTTTCGCTGCGTTTTCATTGCGTTTTTTACGCGTTTGTGCGCAAAATGTGACATGCATTATGTTTTCTATCGTGACATGAACGGGACTGCGCACGTGAGAACTGTAGCCCATAAAACACATAGAGATACATTGGGATGCATTTTTAATGCAGGGGCGTACGGATCTGGTCAGGACAGAATCCGGACGTCGTGTGAACAAGCGATAAGGGATTGCCTAAGGGGCCAGTGGTGGCGAACCTCGGCACTCCAGCTGTTTTGGAACTACAAGTCCCATGAGGCATTGCAAGGCTCTGACAGCCACAGACATAGCTCCCAGAGGCAGATGCATGTTGGGATTTGTAGTTTTGGCCAGTGCCAAGGTTCGCCACCACAAGGGATCGATGTATGTGCATATGAGTTGAGATGTACTATAGACCTCTTTTTATGCAGGATGTTGCTGCCTGCACTCTCCTGCGTATACATCTGTGTGCATAAGGCCTATGGCTTAAAGGGCACATGGGGCATGAGGCCATGGAACGTAAATTGCAGGCTGCATTCATAAGGGCATACAACCCTGGATACAGCTAGTCTATGTCCAGGGACGCCCGGCTTTACACATGCACGGGATTTATGGAAGTAGTGGCGTGAATGGGTGTACAGCCGCCTACACCCGTCCCCTACTATGGGCGGCTGTGTAATCTTGGGCGAGGCAATACGCCCGCTATTTACGTCCTATGACCTCGTGCGCCCGTCTGCGTGAGGCCTTAACAAAATGGAAAACAACTATTGGAATTAAATGAATATGTTACAACTGATATGAGATGTCAGTGACTTTGGATCCACTTCTAGAACCACGGATAAAAAGATGCAAACTGTTAATAAAATAAAGAGCGCAGTTTAAGAAATCCTTTTAATTCCTGGAAAATAACGTTTTCTCGGACTTCCTCCTCCGCCATCTTTAAACACTGGTTATTATTTTTCCCGGCCGTTCGATTGGCTCATCCTCCATGGTAACATCAACTAGCTATTACGCAGATGCCATTCTTGCAGTGGGAAAAACAAGTTAATAGGGAGCCCAGGGACCGGTCCTCTCAAAGTGCGTGTAACGGCTTGTAACAGTACTGCCAGCCTCCTTATGAAACGACTTGCAGAACAATGCTGATTGGTGGTGTTTTTTCTGCCTTATAAGTCATGTGACATTCTATTTTTGTGCATCTGCTACGCCTGAAAACCTGTCGTACCTTTCAATCTCTGAAAACCTTTTCCTGAAACCCACAAAGTCGACATATGAAGAGTTACAATGATACAGAACGGGCTTATCGCCCTCGAGGCTCTGAGCAGGTTACAGGTTCTCCTAAGTCATAGTTCACCTTCAATAAATGCACCCCCATTAATAAAACAAAATATGCATTTATAAAAGTTTTACATTGGGGCCTGCAGAGCATTGCAACTTCCATCAGTGGATGGTGGGAGCAATGTTCTGGCTACTGCAGACTATTCCTCCAGCCCTTTATCGTATGGACCTTCTGTTTGGGGCGGGAGGAAGTAAACAGTGGGCTACAAGTGAAGTGGTGTCACCCCACTTGTGCTCCATTGGGATATACGACTGTAGTCTCTCCATTCATAGTGAATGGATGATGCAGCTGCAGGGAGAAGAAATCTGCATTTCAAGTGCAGGGGGAGTATATCCCTGTTACATGTTACACCATAGCAGAGGCGTCCTGAGGCGGGGCGCCACCCCGCAGTGACGTCATCGCGTACGCGTGTGACATCATCGCACATGCGTGTGATGACGTCACGCGTAGTACCGCTGTTACCTGCTGGCGGTCATCTTGGTGACGGAAGCTGGCAGAGAGGAGGGGACGTCACGCGGCAGAATAAGGTATGCCGCTGGGTTCCCTCCTCTCTCTCTCGAGCAACTGTCCGGCTCTCTGTCCTTGACTGAGTGCCCGACTTTTCAGAGGGGGGTGACACCAAAATCACTGACAGTCAGTTTGGTGCCACCCCTCCAATGGTGTCACCCGGTGCGGGCCGCATCCCCCTTACCCCCCTTGTGATTTCACTGGACCATAGATATGAGAGTACCATCAGACATGTTCAGTAAGATGGAGTATGCATTTCAATTTCCAGTGTTGTGTTGATGTAACGTTATCTGCAGTCACAGATTAGGCTGAACAAGTCTGTTTTGTCCTTTTAAAATGCTGCAAATATAGAAAAATAAATGCCTGTTAATCCTTACAGAAATTCAACGAGCTCCTAACTTCCTGTAGTGAGATGACAACATTGTCTCTGCTGCATTGAAATCCAAATCAGTGTTGTCAGTCCTGCCCAGCTTGATTACCGAAGAACACCCCCCTCCTCATCTCCTTGAGGGAAGGTGTTTTGTAGTCCAGTAGAACTCAGGCAGGGCTGAGAACACTGCTTGGGTGCAGTGAACCACATTGCACCAAACATTCGACCTGTAAAACTCCTGTAACATAAAAAAAAGAAGAAAAAGGGAAAGAAAAGGAAAAGGTTTGCAACAGTTCCTTAGTTGCAACAAATTCATAAAATGTCTGCTATGTCGCTATGGCTGTGACAAATTCATCAACAGATATTGCCATATCAGAGTAAACAAAATGGTGATAAATAAATAAATGTAATTTAGTAGTAAGCAGGGCCTGGTATGGACACTCAGGTATGGGCACTCTGGTATGGACACTCAGGTATGGGCACTCTGGTATGGACACTCTGGTATGGACACTCAGGTATGGGCACTCTGGTATGGACACTCAGGTATGGACACTCTGGTATGGACACTCTGGTATGGACACTCAGGTATGGGCACTCTGGTATGGACACTCTGGTATGGGCACACAGGTATGGGCACTCAGGTATGGGCACTCTGGTATGGGCACTCTGGTATGGGCACTCAGGTATCTGACGTTCTGGTATGGGCACTCTAATATGGACACTCCAGTATGGAGAATCTGGTATGGACAATCAGGTACAGGAAATCTAGTATTGGCCATCCGCCCTCAGTGCTACCTATCCCCAAAACTCGACAAATTCATGTACATGCTTGTATACATTATATACAGTATCTGGGATCTCTTTTACTTCCCAGTGAATGGATTGGCTGAGGTCTCTGGAATCTCAAACACACAAAATGGCTACTGGCATGTTGTACAGGAAGTTGCGCCATCTGTCATTTGCCTATAGTTTGAAGACATAGACGTTTGGGTTGCATTTGACCTTCTTGCTGCTGGCCGTACACATAAATGCGGCAACACTGAGGTGGACTGTATTAGACGCTGCCATGCATGTTAGCATGTTTTGTGGGAGCGCACTCAGTGGCACCCAGCACTTTGAACGCATAGTCACCTGCACCTTCTGGTCACACAGTGAAACTTTGGGTGCTCCTGATCACATGATCACTGTGACAACCAATCGCAGTGATCACAGGAAGCCCATACAATGCCTCCAGGATTTTAAACTCTTAAAGGGCCGGCGGTAAGGGGTTAAGCAGCTGTTCTTCTTTTAGCTGCATATTTTTAATAGCCCCCCTGAGGATCTAATTAAATCCTCTTTTTTTCTTCCCATTGGAACCCTGACTCACAATGAAACCTTGCTTATATGTATGCACTCCAAGCTATACTTATCATTATATGTACAAGTCAGTGCAAAGAATAGCTGTGTAGTATAAAGTGCAGGAAAGCTGGTGTACATGTTCTAGTTTGCTTGTATGAGCCTCTGTAGACTTGTCACTTCACATAGATGAAATACAGAGGATTTGTACTTTTGTCCACCAGTTCTCAGATTTACACGGGTCTTCCACGTAGCACGTCTGTGACTTGCAGGACAGGAGGTCACTTTTAATCTGCTGCAGTTGAATAACAATTAAGGTTTTGTCCCTCCCCCAGCATGTGACTGGACAGTAAGGAGAAGCAGCAGACTCGTAAGCTCATCTCTCTGTCACTCTGCTCTATTACCCCATCGGCGTGATCCTTGGTAGCAAATGAACACTGCAGCACAACTGATTGGTTCCTTGTGCTGTGTCTTCCTCTCCCAGTCTGAGCTCTTGAAGGATTACAAGGCTGATACCTGGTCAAATTCAGGTACTTACACTGTTTGTATTAAAAAATATATAAATGTTTTAATTGGTTGGCCTGTTTAGGTAGGTACACCATCATTGTTCTTTACGCTAGATTATGTAATAAGCGTGATAGGTGCCAATCGCCCCCACATCTTAAGGGACTGTCCTTGGTATGAAGAATTGGCTTGGTGTTCCACAACAATGAAATATCAATCTTTCCTGATGATACATTCAGTTGGTAATCAGGGGCGTTACTACAGTAGAAATCACAGGGTCCCATAGCAAAATTTTGTATGGGGCCCTGTGATGTCGAGTTACGCCCACCTGATAACCCAAACAACCCACCTGAGAGTAACCCAGCAGAGCCCACCATATACTCTCCATGGTGGGCTCTGCAGGGTCTCAGTCGGGCTGGTCAAACCCTCTTACCTGTCAGCCCCGATCCACTGTCTGCCTCCTCCTCCTTCACGTTCACTGATGGGCCCCCGGCTCCTCCGTCGCTGGGCCCCCACCTCCTCAATCGCCGGGCCCTGTCTCCTCCATTGCTGGGCCCCGCCTCCTCTTTCACCGCCGACACCGGGCCCAGCCTCCTCCTCTGCTGCTGGCTGTCAGTGACTCAGCAGCGGCTGTGAGGAGGAACACAGCGCTGCACAGTGGCGCATTCCTCCTCACAGCCGCCAGTGAAAGCCAGCAGCCTGAGATGCCATAGCGACCCAGGTGGATGTCCTGGCCGGGCCCCCCTGTGCCCCGGCGATTGTTCCGCCACTGTTGGTAATAGATGCTTGCTTCAGTTTGGGTTCTCATGGGTTATCCAATAATTTGGTGGGTTATAGTCAAGTTAGAAATGAATGGCACAAGTCAGGGGGCAGCTACAAGGGGCTGCAGTTTGGTTTGTACATCATGCAGGGTAACGTGGTGAGAGAAGTAAAAATCGGGCTGACTTCCTGGATTTTAGGGTGAGTTATTATGATGGTATTTGCTGGTCGCAGTTCCTTGCTGGAAGATAAAGCCATATTGGCCAGTTGTGTCACTCTCTGCATGGCTGGTAATTATGGCAGCGTGCAGAGACTCAGATGTGTCACAGGAGGAGTTTGGCTCTACAGAAGAAATTAATGAGGCAGCAGGGAATACCCAACGGACCCTCTCCGATCCTTCCAGCCTTCTGATATCGCAAGACGAGAAAAACAAAGCTGCCGTTCCAGGGGCGATATAAGAATATTTTTAAAATATTTTTTCGGGTTGACCGATTATTGAACATGATCTGTTAGACGGGAACATGGACAGAAAGGATATCCTCTACCTGGCGGTCATCCTCGGCCTGTCTGCGGGTCTGGGAAATGGACAGATGCTCGGTAAGTGTCACATCACTTGTTACTCTGTATCTATAGAGAAATGAACTCAGTCCAGGTCATCGGGGATCATACAGGCTTATTCAATAAGGAAGTACAGAGGACATTGAGGGGATGGACAATAATGAACCAAACCAGGAATCACTTTTTAGGGGTCTTATTATTGAAGGGTGAATTGTGATTGCTTTGCTTTGGGTTCCTGCACTTTGCAACATTTCTGCTCCTTCTTCTGCCTTGAGAAACAATCAATTGAAAGAGTCCATTGAGTTTTTTAAATGATCGGTCCTCCCAAAAACTGATATTGTGGTTTTTAGTAGATACAGGAGAGGCAAACCACTTGAACTTCTCTTCTACTTCTCAGGGAGATATATATATATTAGGGACGCACCGATATATTGGCCGCCAAAACATATCGGCCGAAAGTTGTACTTTTGGCTAAATGCCGAAAGTGCCATTTTTCTGCCGATACAGCGGCGCATACCTGCTTTCTTTTCTCCCCGCTGGGCGCTGCTCTGTGTCCCAGCAGGGAGGAGAGAAAGTGAAAGCTGGCCGAGCGCTGCGGGTTTTTTTTTGGGGGGGGGCATAAAAAAAATCTTGCACCAGGGCCCTTTGTTCCTTAGGTTCACCACTGGGACAGCTGTAGGTTTTTCTGTGGGCTTCTTTTGCACAGCATGCCAGATGACCTCAGGCTTTGCAATTGACAGCCTAGTGTGCTTTCATTTACAGCCAATGATGGTGAGTATACGTGCAAACGGCATTGCATGCCCATCTACTAGAGGTTGCTGGGATCTGTTATAAAACATGTAACTAGAGGAACACAGAGAGGTGGACAGGAACACCAAAAACTCTCAGGTAGACAGGCACAGAATAGGGACTAGGACATCACACTGTTGAATTATAAGAAGCCAGGTGGTGACTCAGCTCGCCAGCCTCCACCTATAACTAAATATGACTTTTGAACTTTAGCTAGATATACAAAATGCCAATTTTTGCAATTATTTATTCAATTTAAGAAAATTATTTTAAATGCGATCATCGTAAGTACCTGAATCTGTCCTATGACTACTGAAAGGGGACGTATTCTGATGCTGATTATTTATTTAAAATTTAGGGTGGCAAATCACTTCAACACTGGGACCCAGCATGCTTAATGCATGACACTGACAGCAGTGCTAATACAATATTGTGATCCTTTCCTCATATTGTCAGCACAGAGCTCATAAAAGGCCAATATACACAAGAAGGAAGCACTGTTGTTAATTTGGAGAATTGTTTGAATGTGTTATGATTTCTATGGCCACCTCCACTACAATACTCCTCTCCTATCCAGCGTTTAATTGCCATTATGTGAACTCAGTAGATGAGCAAGGGCCGCCTGCTGGTGCACTTAATATGTCCCCCAAAAAAAGGCAGCTAGAAAGCTGGAAAAAAAAGTATTTATTATTATTATTATAATACAGGATCTATATAGTGCCAACAGTTTGCGCAGCGCTTTACAATATAAGGAAGACGTTACAATTACAATACAATTCAAGACAAGAAGGTAAATAGGGCCCTACCCGTGAGGGCTTAGGTATGTAAAGTACTTACCGTCCCCTCATCACCCTACAGTCCTGATCTCATGACAGTTGTCCCAAAAAATATCTGGTACTAATGGGTATGGGAGAATTTTACAGTCTCCCTGCCTGAATAGCCAATCACCAAACCTAAGTGCTGCCACACTGTTCAGAAGGTGGGGGACGTGCATAGCCCTGTATAAGGTTCAACGTGCTTGAAGCGCTGGGTAGTTTGAGAGCAATCAGGACAGCGAGGGAGCACAAGGAAGGTAAGTACGTGCTGCCATTCCGTACAAGTCAAATAAAAGGTTCTCTTTAAAGAGCAGCTTAAAGGAGAACTATGGGGTCAGTGTTTTTCCCCATAGTTCTCCTTAGGGTAACGGGAGGACACAAACTAGCGTCCTCCCGTCACCCAAAGTTCAGTATACCGCGAGCTACAGCTCACGGTATACTGAGACGCCGCAGCCGGAGCGGATCCCGACTTAGATGACGGGATCCGCCCAGCTGCGTGAGTGACAGCTGGCTCTGCCTATCTAGAGGCAGAGCAAGCTGTACCCTCCCCCTCCCCCATCCGTTCCGCCAGTCAGCGCTAGAGGATCGGAGCGGGGAGGGGGAAATCCAGCCCCTCCCCTGTCACGGCAGAGAGCCGTGACAGCATCGAGAGGTGAGCGAACGCCGGTATGTGTTCGCTCACCTCCCGATCTACTGAGCCGACCAGTGACAGTCTCAATGTCACAGGTCGGCTAGAACTATGTGGTGAGTGAAAAGCACTCACCTCATACTTCTCCTTTAATCACATGATCATGCTGTCACATTCAGCTCTGTGCATCCTCCCTTTCATGTTTTAGTGTGTTGTGTCAACTTTAAAGTGAGCACATTCAGCTTCACTGACCCGGAAACCAATTGGATCCCATAGAAAAGTTAGCTTTGCCCCCTGCGCTGATCAATAAAGCTGATGATAAAATAAATGGTCTTGGGCCTTTAATTTATAATTACAGTGACATTAAACCCTCAGATTCTTTAACATAAAGCAATACTGTAATGTGCGCCTTACTGTAATCCATGGTTGTTTCCCTTCTCTTTGCTGCTCTTCCTTTTAAATCCTCATGTCTTCTCATGCTGGGCAGAACTTCTGTTTTGCAGCAGACTGCCTTGTCTCTGGAATGGATACATGGTGTCTGTGTGAAGGTTCACAACCTGAGCCAGCACTACAGGAAGAGGCAGTCTGCTGCAAAGGGAAATTCTCCCCCAGCATGAGAAGAGATAAGGATTTAAAAGGAAGAGCAGTAAAGAGAAGGGAAACGACCATGGATTACAGTAAGGCGCACATTACAGTATTGGTTTATGTTAAAAAATCTGAGGGTTTGATGTCACTTTAATGGTTATATCTATAAGCTTGGTTTTGTAATTGTGATTGTAAATGCATTTTATTGATGTAAGCTTAAAGGGAATGCATAGGTGTTTTGCATATATTTGAATTATTTATTATGGTAAGGACTTAAAAATAAATGTTCTATTATATTGTTTATTTATTTATTAGAGGTATTTATATAGTGCGACAGTTTACACAGCACTTTACATATGTGCACATTCACATCTGTCCCTTCCCTCAAGGAGCTTACAAGCTAAGGTCCCTATCTCACATGCATACATACGAGGGCCAAATCAGAGAGGAGCCAATTAACCTACCAGCATGTCTTTGGAGTGTGGGAGGAAACCGGAGTACCAGGAGGAAACCCCACACAAGCACAGGGAGAACATGCAAACTCACAGATAGTGACGTGGCCGGGGATTCGAACTGGGGACCCTCAGTGCTGCAAGGGTTTAGGCAGGTAAAGGCAAAGTATTGCATATGAATATATTGTATTCCCATATTCAGTCAACAGATGGAGTTTTTGGTTCCTTTTCCTGTTTTGCAGACTCCTCCCCCTAAATCCCTTTTCCATCCTTAAAGGGTTATTAAACCCTCTGTTTTTTTTGCATATATCTACTGCTGGTAAGCAGTAGATATATGCGAAAACATTTTTTTTCAAATCCCGCTTTAAAAGAGGTTTAAACTTACCTGTGTCGCCGTAAAATCCGTCCGGAAATCGGAAAAATCTCGGCGGCCGCAAAGCATCTTGGGGCGGGCGCATGCGCAGTTCAGATTTTCAGCCAGGAGAATCGGGGATGTTGTACAGATATGTCACCAGCACTCCAGCATGACAAACAAGTCAATTTTAGTGAATCTCTATTTTTTTATTTGTCAGAAGTCACTTAAAGTAGAGTCAAGCGCTTTCGGGGCCGCGCAGGGTACCCTTCATCAGGTTCAAAATGAATGGGACTCTGCGCG
>NW_017307341.1:21745-54844 GCF_000935625.1 Nanorana parkeri
CCCTTTATCAGGTTCAAAGTGAAGGGGACTCTGCGCGGCCCCGAAAGCGCTTGACCCTACTTTAAGTGACTTATGACAAATAAAAAAATGGAGATTCACTAAAATTGACTTGTTTGTCATGCTGGAGTGCTGGTGACATATCTGTACAACATACTCTGCTTGATGCGGCGCCATCCGCAGACATTGTGAGCACCCATTTTTACCTATGGGAATTCCGGTAAGGTGTGCTACAGAACCTTGGACATTTGTAGGAGAATAGGGGAGACACAAGGTAAATATATGGACAGCGTGCACCCGCATGCAGACAGCGTGGGACAGGAGGTGCCTGCAAACACAGAGGAGTCAGCGTTGGATTGGAGACCCGCAGCAGCGCTGGAGAGAAGGCTGAAAACGACAGGAGAGAAGAAGAAGATCAGATTAAAAGACATCATTTAAGGTAAGTGCTTACACTAACATTGGGGGAGGGAAACAAAATATATACTTTAATGTCACTTTAAGATGGCAACACAATTTCAATTAGGGAGAGAGAGTCTAAAGGCAAACAGCTGTTGATATGCTCTCTCTTTTAAAAACCTACAATGCTTTGTGTCACAAGTGTCATGGGAGCTCTTTGTGCGAAATAGGAATTTTTTCCCCCCCAAAACTTATACAGATATAATAAATAATCAGCTGTCTCCAAACAGGTGTTCTCATTTCCCTTTACTGAGGTTTGACCCTTCCCCTCTCAATCCAACTACAGAGAAACTTTGTGTTCTTTTCTTATTCTCATACGAAGCAATATTTATATTTCCCCTTCAATTCTTTTCTTCATACAGGAAACATGATCTCTCCTGTAAGTTACCATGTCTGCAAACGGGAAGTGACTGTAAATGTCTCCAAGGTGGTCCTTTTCCAGAAGCAACATGAGGAGAAATCCTTGTGTATGGGATGGATTCCATTGAAGTTGTGTTCCAGGACTTATTATGTGACGGAGTACCGGACCATACTGGTTCCTGACACCATGGTCATTAAAGAGTGCTGCGAAGGCTACGAGCCTGTGGGCCATTACTGTGCCATGTGTAAGCTATACCAGGTTCTTTCATTAATATTTTTGATTGGGTTTCACATTTGTAACATCTGAATCTCTGTGTTACAGCTGCGAACAGTCCAAAGTTAACCGCCACCAGGCCCGGCGCCTGTCCTGCCAAAATAGATGACTGGGTCCTGTGCCCCGAGTGCACAGAGGATTATGGCTGTCCTGGATTCCAAAAATGTTGTGACACTTCCGCTGGATCTTTTTGTGTGTCTCCCGAACTTCCAGGTCCGTTCATAACGGTGAACTCTGATCAAAATTCTTTTTACAATGAGAATTCATTATAATTAGTTCATAAAACCCATTTAAAGTGTAAAAAAACATTCAGCATTTCTCTGCAATAAATGCACATGTCCCCATGTTTTATCACTTTAAAAATCCTGTAAGTACAGAACAAATACCTGTGATCTGCCAGAGACACAGTGCAGGGATCCCGACCTGAAAAAAGCAATTTCAGGGAGGTGCCCTTCTCATTTCAGGGAGGTGCCCGCTGCCCCCTGAAATGATGGCAGATAGCACGGGAAGTAATAGCTTCTTTGCTATCTGCAGTTTTTTTTTAGTATTCTGACAGCTGCTGCCGTCAGAATAAAATAAAAAAAAAAAACCAGCATAGAAATGAATAGTTAGATTCCTATTGGCTATTTCAATTTGCAATATCCAATAGCAAGCTGCCTATTGCACCCGCCCTCTGCTGCTGTTAATCGCTAGAAGAGGACCTAAAGGTGAACTTCAGGTTCCCCTCTGCTGATTGACAGCAACAGTGGGCGGGTGCAATAGCTAGTTTGCTATTGGCTATTGCAAAGTGAAATAGCCAATAGCAATCTAGCTATACATTCCTATGCTGTTTTTTTTTCTGACTGACGGCTGCACCGATGTCAGACAAAAAAAAACACAGAGCAGGGAAAGGTTTACTCTGCTCAATCAAGCAGAGTAAACCTCTCCGGGAGAAAATGTTTCTCTCCCGGGCGGCCAGGAGCCGCTATCTAATGTCTGCACAGTCTACTCCTAACTTCCTGTTTGGGCTGACAGCACTGTACTCTGCTGCTGTGCATATCCCAAGCAGTGTTGTTAGCCCTGCCTGCCAGACTATAGAACTCTGCCTATCCCCCACTCCTTCTTTCATGCAGGCATACAGATTTCTTTCCAAGCAGAACAATGCTGCTGCCTTGACTCCCAAGAGCCTGCTGACACTCTGTTTGTAGAGAAAGGGCTCTTGGGAGATGTAGTTCTGGGGGTGCACCTATGTCAATAATATTTGCCCCTGCAAGAATTTTACAAGACTTGTGATGGTGTCAAAGGTAGTAATAAATGCTGTTTCTTGCTGCAGGAACAGGGGGAGAGGGGGTGGGGAATAGGAGCAATGCCTGGACATATCCTTTAAAGGAGAACTATGGGGGTCAGGGCTTTTCCCCATAGTTCTCCTTAGGGTAACGGGAGGACACAAACTAGCGTCCTCCCGTTACCCTAAGCTCCGTATACCGCGAGCTACAGTTCGCGGTATACTGAGACGCCGCAGCCGGAGCGGATCCCGACATCGATGTCGAGATCCGCCCAGCTGCGTGACTGACAGCTGGCTCTGCCTATCTAGAGGCAGAGCCAGCTGTACCCGCCCCCTCCCCCGTCCGTTCCGCCAGTCAGCGCTGGAGGATCGGAGCGGGGAATCCAGCCCCTCCCCTGTCACGGCAGAGAGCCGTGACAGGATCGAGAGGTGAGCGAACGCCGGTATGTGTTCGCTCACCTCCCGATCTACTGAGCCGACCTGTGACAGTCTCATTGTCACAGGTCGGCTAGAACTATGAGGTGAGTGAGAAGCACTCACCTCATAGTTCTCCTTTAAGCCTTTTGTTTCCATGTGGAGGTTACTGAAGTTCTTTGTGGAAGCTACTTGTGTTTCAAAGGTGTTTGCAAATATCAGATCACAACTTGAAATCGAGGACACATGGAGGTCTATTGGTAAACAATTTGCAGGCAAATATCTGTGAATGTTCGTTCTGCGCAAAATGAACATTCTTGTATATTTTATTTGTGAGTCGAATGTACACTATATTCAGCACATGCTGAAGCGCAGAGTGCGCAGAAGTCGCCAACTGTCTGCAGAGTCAATAGCTACAGACCTCCAAACTTCGTGTGGCCTTCAGATTGGCACAACCACAGTGCGTAGAGAGCTTCATGGAATGGGTTTCATGGCTGAGCAGCTGCATCCAGGCTGTGACACACTGCACGCTAAGCCGTGCAGAGCGAAGCAAAGCTATCCGGCACGGAGCTTTGCGTGCAGTGTGTGAGCTGAGTGCAGTCAGATGATTGACAGCACCTTCAGCCAATCGACTCGTCCGTAACAACCAACCAGCTGTCGCATGCCGACGCGCTGGTTTATACGCACGAGCCGATTGGCTGAAGATGACATTTTTCATCTCGGCACGCTCAGCTACGCAAGCTCTCTGAACTGCCGAGGAGAAAATTACATGACACACTGCTCGCAAAGGCAGCGCGCCACCGCTCCGCGCAGCTTCGCGTGTAGTGTGTCACGGCCTTTACATCACCAAGTGCAATACAAAGCGTCGGATGCAGCAGTGTAAAGCACGCCGCCACTGGACTCTAGAGAAGTGGAGACGTGTGCTCTGGAGTGACCAATCACGCTTCTCTGTCTGGCAATCCGATGGGCGTGTCTGGGTTTGGGGGTTGCCAGGAGAACAGTATTTGCCTGACTGCATTGTGCCAAGTGTAAAGTTTGGTGGAAGGGGGATTATGGTGTGGGGTTGTTTTTCAGGGGTTGAACTTGGCCCCTTAGTTCCAGTGAAGGGAACTCTTAAGGCATCAGCACACCAAGATATTCTGGACAATTTAATGCTCCCAACTTTGTGGGAACAGTTTGGGGATGGCCCCTTCCTGTCCCAACATGATTGCGCACCAGTGCACATAGCAAGGTCCATAAAGACATGGATGAGGGAGTTTGGGGTGGAGGAATTTGACTGGCCTGCACAGTCCTGACCTCAACCCAAACAGTTTGTGGATGGCCCCTTCCTGTCCCAACATGATTGCGCACCAGTGCACATAGCAAGGTCCATAAAGACATGGATGAGGGAGTTTGGGGTGGAGGAATTTGACTGGCCTGCACAGTCCTGACCTCAACCCCATAGAACACCTTTGGGATGAATTAGAGCGGAGACTGCGAGCCCGGCCTTCTCGTCCAACATCAGTACCTGACCTCAGAAATGCGCTTCTGGAAGAATGGTCAAACATTCCCATAGACACACTCCTAAACCTTGTGGACGCCTTCCCAGAAGAGTTGAAGCTGTTATACCTGCAAAGGGTGGGCCAACTCAATATTGAACCCTACAGACTAAGACTGGGATGCCACTAAAGTTCATATGCTTGTAACGGCCGGCGTCCCAATACTTTTGGCAATATAGTGTATTTTCTAATGTCATCTTCCAATATTACATTATGTCCACTGAATGGAGCTGAGGAACATAGGGAATAAATACTTATTTCCTATGCTGCTCAGCTCCATCTAGTGTCTATAATGCAATATTACAAGATGACATTCAAAAATACATTCAACTTATGAAGAAAATACATTCACAGAGATTTGCAGGGGCAATGGCTCTGCAAATTGTTTATAAGTAGACCCCTTTTGAGTGAGGAAGTATGAAAGCTGACATTTCTGATCTGTCCTTTAAATGCCGCTTCCCTGGCTCTCATGCTAGACCAGTGGCTTCAGTTCTAGATGACTTGGAGCAAGTATGCAAATTAGGGGATGCGATTCTACTCAGAGTTCCCTGATCTGAATGCTTGTTCTGAGTCATTGTCCCAAAGCACTGAAGCCAGAGACAGCCAAAGGAGGCCTTCATATTTCTCTCAGTACAGGTTTCCTTTATACCATAACTCCATTGGGAGAACAGCGAGATGAAGAGGGGTTGCCTTTCAGGATCTCAGCCCCCCTGCAGAGAACTTTCAGCTTTTTTTTCTTTGTTCCCTGCAGCTTTGGATCGGAACACAATCAAATTTTGGTACAACGGAACAATCACTATAAAAATGAAATTTTTGGAACTGCTACAGCTGGACCCGGGTTATGCCAATCACACGAGACTACTGCATGCAATGGTAAGTAGATTGCACAGCTGTAGCGGCTCCTCTCCTGGACTGAAATGGCTTCCTCTGATTTCACTGCACATTGTGAGCCAAGATCTGCCTACAATATACAGAGGAGAATAGAGACCCAGTGGTGATATCACTAAGTCTATAATTAGGTATGTCATGGAAATGGAAAAGTTTTATGTTGATGAGGGGGAGAAGAAGCTACCCAGGAAGGCAAAATATAAGCAGATGAAACTTCAGCTTAACCTCTTGCCGTCCGCCCGTAGTAAAAAAACGGACGGACGGCACTGCAGCATCTGCGGGTTGCCGTCTCCAGACGGCAATTTTTTTCTGCTCGCGCGTGCCCCCTAGCGGGCACGCACGGGCAGAAAAGACCCGATCAATGCACACACCCGTTACCGGGTGTTTCACATATAGGCGATCAGCGGGTCCATAGCCCGCCGATCGCCTATATGTGCTCGTTCGCGGCACCCCCCCGCGCCCGGTCGGCGCTTCCGGTTTTTTTTCTTTAACCCCTGACCCCTCACCTTGATTCAGGGTGTGCACGGTACCAATGTCCGGTATCCCGTCTAGCTCACTGACGTCACTGGTTGCCAGGAGCTGGGTGGGACGCCAGCCAGATGCTTGCCGCCCCCATTTCTGGCCAGAGCGTCCCAGGTTGCTAAGAGCTCTTATTAACCTTTGACGCTCTGGCCAGCGTCCCACCCAGCTCACGGTTGCTGGGAGCTGAGCGGCACGATCTGGCAAGTGTCACAGGTAACTAGGAGCTCTCAGCAACCTGGCCACTGTGGCCCGGAAAGAGGAATTGGCCAGCCCCCCACGTAACCCAATGAGATGCTACCTGAGGCAACTGCTCCCTCATTATAGGGACGGCACCGGTCAATATGTACATCTAGTGAAAGCTAATTTTTCGTTTTTCTCAAGGTCACTGGAGCATTGTGGCCGCTAGAGGCAGTGGTGCACCATATCTCCACGCAGCCTGCTGGCCCTTTCACCATCGTATCTCGCATCCTTATTGGTATAAACGAGTCGGTACCCCTTCAGGTCATTTCAACGTCACTCAGCAATATTGCGATTCGCCTGCCAGAAGTGATCAACATCCAGATAGACGGTAAGCTGTTGGAAATGATTTTACTGCAAGCAGCTAATTTCTAACATCTATTAGTCCAGCGTAAAACCTGGTTTTGTAGTGACCCAGCACAGCTATGTACATGGCATGAATGTTTGGAAGTGAACCATGTACATGGCATGTATGTTTTGAAGTAAACCATGTACATGGCATGAACTTGTTTTGCATGAAGAAGGGCGCACATGCTAGAAAGGACATTTCTAACACACATGGTCATGGTGAATGGTCTGAAATGAACACAGAGACTCTCAACTGTCATTGGGAAGTGGTCATCTGTCAAAGCAGCATTTCCCAAACACAACTGTATCATAAAGATATGACCCATACAGTCAAGGAGCTCAGTGAGACGGAGTCCATCACAGGAGCAAGCTTGGAGCGGTGACACACACAGGGACCATGGGGAACAAAAGTAGCCACCCTCCAGAAGGAAGGACAGTGTCAGCACCAATTCAGAGATGATTGGAGGATCTACAGCCGAGTGATACACAAATAACATACACTGTTATTAATAGTTAAAATACTTGAATGCATTTTTAATATTTAACTTGTGAGCTTAGTTTCACTTTAAATGCAGGAGGGGTGCCCCAGGGGAGGGAAGGGGGGGAGGGGGGCTACCTAACCTGGACTTGGGCTTAATGAATGAATATTATCAATAATGCAAAATAAGTGAGAAAATAAAAATCTTTCCTATGTAAGAATACTCATTTATATCACTTAAAGGAGAACTATGGGGTCAGTGTTTTTCCCCATAGTTCTCCTTGGGGTAACGGGAGGACACAAACTAGCGTCCTCCCGTCACCCTAAGCTCAGTATACCGCGAGCTACAGCTCGCGGTATACTGAGACGCCGCACCTGGAGCGGATCCCGACGTAGATGACGGGATCCGCCCAGCTGCGTGAGTGACAGCTGGCTCTGCCTATCTAGAGGCAGAGCCAGCTGTACCCGCCCCCTCCCCCGTCCGTTCCGCCAGTCAGCGCTGGCAGATCGGAGCGGGGAGAGGGGAATCCAGCCCCTCCCCCTGTCACGGCAGAGAGCCGTGACAGGATCGAGAGGTGAGGGAACCTGGCATGTGTTCGCTCACCTCCCGATCTACTGAGCCGACCTGTGACAGTCTCAGGTGAGTGGAAATCACTCATGTCATAGTTCTCCTTTAAGAATGAATTTGCACAGTCTTACTCATGCCCAATGATTACTGGCTCTCTTCAAGGGTAAATTGTTCATCTTCTTTGGGATTGACAATGTGTTTCTTCGGGTGTGCTATTTTGCTTTTTTTGGGGAGAAAATCTCATTGGTGCCTAAATATCCTGTGCCTAAAGGAGAATTATGAGGTCAGTGATTTTCACTCAGCCTCATAATCTGAGCCGACCTGTGACAATGAAACTGTCACAGGTCGGCTCGGTAGATCGGGAAGTGAGCGAACACATACCAGCGCTCGCTCACATCTCGAGAGCTGTGACAGTCACTCAAGGCTCCCTGCAGGCATTGCCCCCCGCTCCGATCCTTCAGCGCTGACTGGCAGAACGGATGGGGGAGGGGGCGGGTACAGCTGGCCCTGCCTCTAGATAGGCAAAGCCAGCTGTCACTCACGCAGCTGTATACTGGGCTTTGGGTCACAGGAGAATGCTAGTTTCTGTTCTCCCGTGACCCTTAGGATAATTGTGGGGAAAAGCCCTGACCCCATAGTTCTCCTTTAAAAGTACTGTACCTAAAGAAAGTGCAAATAAATACCATCAAGGCACAACCCTTCAATCTGATTGTACAATCTCCATTAAGCTGCCCATACACCTTACGAATATCCGCCGATTTTCATATGCGATCGCGTTTTCGTCCGATATTCGTAAGGTTGATGGGCAGTCTACAACCGCAGATACTGTACAATCAATCGACTTTTGACTAACCAGCAGGTTAGAAAACTTTCGGTCGATCGTGCGATTTTCGCAAGGTTGGTGGCGTTTCCGTACGTCAAAATTCGTACGATTTACACTGCACATGCGCAAACAAAAATATGTGCGGTCGATTACCGCGATTTGTCCAGGTGCTTTTTTTTCATACTGCTGATTGAACCGTGCGATAATCGGGGCAGGATGGGGCCGCCGTACGAAAATCATACAATGGTTCGATAATCGCAAGGTGTATGGGCAGCTGTAGACTTACCAACAAGTGTGTAGTACAGTGGCGTGTTCTATTGGATACAAACGAAATAAAATCTTCTACATAGATGTTAGTAAATCTAAACGAGATTGTGGAACAAGATTGTACATGAGGCCATACCTTTATTTGTTTTACCATTTACTGGTAAGAAGGCCGCTGTATTCAAATTGATTCCTATGGCCAAAACACACACACACGCAGACACACACACACACACACAGACACACACACACATACACACAGACATACACACACAGACACACACACAGACACACACACACAGACACACACAGACACACAGACATACACACACACACACACATGTTGTACTTGTTTGCATGATTCCATAATAAGGGGCCCAAGGTCGGTCTACATCATTTGAAAAGCTTTGCAATGTCTTGGCAGATCTGGATGAATGTCTCCACCGCGAGCTTGGTGCGTGCCCACCACTCCACCATTGTGTCAATACAGAGGGTTCCTACATCTGCAGCAAGCCAAACTGCACCCATCTGCCTCCACTGGGACAAGGTAAGGATGCGCTCATAAGTACAGTTGGACTTCATCAGGCAGTGGAATGTGTAGTAACCCCATAGCAGCCAATCAAGTTGGATCCTTCATCAGTTTTGCCTTTTGCTGCCAGTTGTACGCTTAGATGTGGCGGTATGGGAAGTGGGCTTTATGCCGTGCGGCCACATTTATGCATACGGCTGGCATCACTGTTTTGCGTTGGGGGCACATTTATTCGAGTGCCCCCAGCACTGTGACCGAGTTGTTTAATATGAGGAGCTGGTAGAAGCGGGTCCTGATGAAGTGACCACTGTGACAGTTAATTATTGTAATCACATGATCTTGGGCATTGCAAACTATTAAAGGGTTAACTGGCTCCCACTGGCGGGAAGGGGTTTAAAGACAAAATTATAAAATGTGATTACTGGTTGCCTGTTGTTTCTAGAAGCTTCAAAACTCAGAGCACTCTCTTTCACAAATCTTTATGAGCACCTGGTATTCTGTGACAACTGCTCCTGGCTGTAAGATACTGGCTGGTCCGGCTACCTAGGGGAAAGTATGGTGGGATAAACCACCATACTTTAGTCATGGACCAAGCTTCTCAGGTGCCTCATTCAGACTAAGGTTGCTCCATGGCATCCCTATCCCCAGACTCAACATACTGGATGGTCTGGGTACCTGGGGAAAGTATGGGGGGAGAAACCACCATACTTCAGTCATGGACCAAGCTCCTACAGAGCTTCTCAGGTGCCTCATTCAGGTTGAAGTTCCTCAATGGCATATCTATCCCCAGACTCAACATACTGGATGGTCCAACTACCTAGGGGAAAGTATAGTGGGAGAAACCACCATACTTCAGTCATGGACCAAGATTCTACCCAGCTTCTCAGGTGCCTCATTCAGACTGATGTTCCTCCATAGCATCTCTATCCCCAGACTCAACATACTGGATGGTCTGGCTACCTGGGGGAAAGTATGGTGGGACAAACCACCATACTTCAGTCATGGACCAAGCTTCTACCCAGCATCTCAGGGGCCTCATTCAGGCTGAAGTTCCTCCATGGCATCTCTATCCCCAGACCCAACATACTGGATGGTCCAGCCTACCTGGGGGAAATTATGGTGGGAGAAACCATGGTCATGGACCAAGCTTCTACCCAGCCTCCTAGGGGCCTCATTCAGGCTGAAGTTCCTCCATGGCATCTCTATGCCCAGACCCACCATACTGGATGGTCTGGCAAACTAGGGGAAAGTATGGTGGGAGTTCATCCATGGCATTTCTATCCCCAGGCTCAACATACCAGGCCTCAACTCTAGGCCTCAGTGCAAGGACACGGTCACCTTCCTCAGGCAGCTGGCCCTAGGAGAATCAGACATACAACAGCGTCCCTTCCTTAGGCAGGAGGCCCGGGGGAAAGAAGACTTCCCAAGGTCACTACTGAACATTTATACGTTCTCTCATCCTACACTACTGCCCATAAACCTCCTGGTGGTTGACCAGGATGATATCAATACATACCTCCCAACTTTTGATATTGCAAAGATGGACAATTGTTTAAGCTTCTCATTCATATGCAAATCCCAATGTGACTTATACATACCCCAGTCCTGTTGAGACTTGCACATGAATGAGTTCAATTATTGTTTGTCTAGAGTTCTGCTATAACTGGCTGTCATTTGAATTGCTTACACCGATTCTTTATTTTCACTACAGGCTGCTCCACATTTCTCAATCACAGCATCAGTAACGTTACTACTAGCGGATTTCACATTCGTTGGAGTACTGACTGCCCCGACAGCCACCTTTATAACATACAGATATCCTCAGAGAAAATTCACCGGAGTGTCAACGTATCCGAGACATCCCGGAACATAAGTGGGCTGAATGCTGGGGAACTCTACACCGTCCTGGTGACATTCCGCAACTGTTCTGGAGAGACGCAGTTATGGAAGGAGAGAGTGAAAACAGGTAAGTGTCATGCGTGTGGCCTTTATCATATCTGTTATCTGTTGGAACTTCTTGCACAGCCTCACAGAGAAACACAAACACACAGTCTGATATGCATGCTGCTCATGGCTTGGCTAAACAGGAAGGAAGCCGCAGCTTTATTCTCTACCTTATTACAATACAACAGAGTATCTACCATAGATATAACAGAACACCACCCTCTAGTGACCGAAAATGTATACTGCAGAAGTTATTGCAATAAACACTGTAACATGTATCCTAACAATATCCCCCCAGCAGATTTACATTGTAACATTGGTGGTGTTGGTGCGCTGCCGTGCCATTCATTCTAAGGGCTCGTTTATACCAGTAGCGTTGCCTAATGCAGTCCCAATGCAAGAATAGGGCAACGTGCCTTACGTCCTATGGCTTCAGTTTGCGGAAAAAAAAGTAGGATATGTTGCATTTTTGCACAGCATGTTCCAACGTGCTGTAATATATCGCAATGTGCTTCACTGCATACAAATAGAAAAAATGAAAGCAAGCATGGCGATATGTTTTACGGCAGGTTCACACCATTTTCAGGACCAGATCTGGTCCTGAAAATGGTGTGAACCTGCCTGCAGTTCCAGTGCATTTCAGACCAGACAAAATGAGACATGAGAGTATTTGTCTGGTCTGGTCTGGTCTAGAAACAGACTGTGCAGGTGTGAACAGAGGCCAGAAATAGCATAGGGGTACATTAGGATGCATTCTGGGTCTAGAAACACTCTGGTCTGGTCTGAAGATGATCTGGATGTGGTGTGAATTGGCCCTTAACAATGTATCACAGCGCACAGCAGTATACGTGCAATATGCACACTAGGACGCTGCATTATGCGCACCTTAACGTGCTCCTGCTGACAGGGCCGGATTTACTCGCTCTGCTGCCCCAAGGTCAGATTTCTCAATGCGCCCCCCCCTAAACGCCAACCCCCCCATCACCCATGGAGAATGGCAGTGCTGCAGACTGCATACGCACTTTTACAGACCAAGTGGCGGCTTCCCCGCTGTACATTTAGCTCTGCTTGCCCAAAGCAGGGCTAAATGTAGAAAACAACTACCCGCCCGGCGCCACATGTCCTGGGCGTCAGGAGATAGAAATTCCACACCCCTGCTGCCCCTCTACTTCCTGCTGCCCAGAGGCCTGGCCTTGTGGGAAATCCGGCTCTGCCTGCTGTTATTAATGAGCCCTTCATGCAGTGGCGTCACAAGGGGGGTGCGGCCCGCACCCGGGTGCCACCATTGGAGGGGTGACACCAAAATGACTCACAGTCATTTTGGTGTCACCCCCCTCTGAAAAGTCGGGCGCTCGGTCATGGACCGAACACCCGACAGTATCAGGAGAGAGGAAGGGACCCGGCGCCATATCCCGCTGGGTGACTGTCCCCTCCTCTCTCTGCCGGCGTCCATCACCAAGATGGCCGCCAGCAGGTATCAAAATACTGCCGCGCGTGCGCGATGACGTCACGCGCATGTGAAACTCGGTTACCGCTCCGGGTGTCACCCAGCCTCGGGATGCCCCTGCTTCATGGCACCCTAATGTACCCCAAACTACAAAACACATAGTGCAGTGATCAGTTTCCACCACAAGGTGGCAGTACAATACCATCCCTGTAAGATGTATGAAGAGCAGTTGTAGAGCGAGCATGGATCATGATTTAGAATGGTTGTTGAGAACTCCGGGCTCAATACAAAATTCCCTAATAAACGGGCAATGTGAACAGATTTTACCTATCTCAGTGTTTTTCTTTTTGGATGACACTTTTTTTTTTTGTTTGTAACAACTTTGCTTTTCCCATGTCTGGGGTAATTTGAAACGATTTCCTAAAAAAATTACAGAGGGGCAAATAATGAACGGATCTCTGAAGATCGATAACTGGAACCTCACGGGAGACATGCAGAATCCGAATTCTACCCAATATGGAGACTTTGTAGAGAAATTCATCGATGAGGTAATTCGTCTGATCACAGTCTTATGGTGGCCATACACAGAACAATCAGTGTCCATTCACACCACAATGTAGCACACCGCAGCCCTCGTGTTGTGGCGCGTTGATGCGCGTTGCAGCCGCTGCGTCAGGGAGCCCATTCAGAATGAGAAGGAAGCCGCCACACACATCAGAAAGATAGAAACTGTGTACATGACATCATCACAACTCAACACACAGGACCCCCCCCCCCCACAACACCCAGGAATTCTTGAGGAGGGCCGGGGGCCATTTACTATGAATGACACATAATGAATGTAGTGTGAATGTGCCCTAAATATTCACATCCAGATTTCCAACACCGAGGACAATTCCTCTAAATACAGAAAATTACATCCGAACACAGGTTCGTTCCCACCAATAACAGTGTTCTATCTATCTATCTATCTATCTTTCTCTCTCTCTCTCCCCCCCTCTCCCCTCCTTCTCTCTCTCTCTCTCTCCCTCCTTCTCTCCCCCCCTCTCTCTCTCCTGCCCCCCTGGATAATACACCTTCATCCTTCCTCTGTGTCCTTCTCTTAGGTGAAGCTGTCTCTGTCTGGTCACGTCCCCCCGGATCAGGTATCTGTACACATCGTGTCCTTGTCACCCGGCAGTATTGTGGTGAATTTCCTCATCATCATCAATGACATGAAGAATCACACCGACGTCACAGTGTCCTCCTTGTCCGCCATCAGCCACAACTCCACCTTCCAGGTCGATCCGCAGTCTATAAAAATCGCAGGTAAACATTGCCGCAAGAGGCGGACCAGAACATTTCTTTATGACTGAGAGACAGGAGGAATAACAGCAAGCTTCTACAGCCCCCTGCCGGCCCCTCCCACCAGCCATGATCTGCCTGCATTGCACAGAGAAGTACAGAGACCTAGCGATGACATCAATGGATCTATAATACTGCACACTGAAGAAGAAGACATTCTCCATTCCCATTCCGTGCTGTTAGCAATCCCCTGGCTGGGCTATCGTACTCTGACAGCTGCAGGTGTGCCACTGTCAGAATACCCGAACAGTGACCGGAGCTGATTGGCTGTAGTCAATGTTCAGCCGAATTCAGCCGTTGTGTCTGATCAGCTTTATTTTGAGGCTCCTCTAATGGCTTTATTTTTGGTTTCAGATTTCAATGAATGTCTGTCGCCTTCGGATAATGATTGTGACATCCACGCAGACTGCAAAAATCTAGACACCTCATTCACCTGTGAATGTCACCCGACGTACATTGACCGAGATCCCCGCAGACCAGGAAGGAAGTGTGAAGGTGAGAGTCCCTCCTGGGTGGCACAGTCTTCCACAGTGGTACCGGCCCAGCTGTCATTTGCAGGCCAAAAAGCCGGCCTTTGGCAGGCCATTCGCCCCACTTCGGCTGTCACTTCGGCTCAGTCGAGCAGAAGCATATGCCTTCAACTCAGCTGAGCCGATTGGCTGCCTTCGGCTGCTGTACGGGCTATAGTGAAGAGCCCGTACACCAGCCCTACGGTTCGACTGAACTAAGAGAGCTGAAGGATCAGCTGAAGCTACGGCTGGATCTTTCGGCTCCTCTGTGAATAACCCCCTAAATAGAGAAATCTTACAACCTCTGTCATTTCTTTTTCTGCCCATTAAAGAGATTTTCCTTTTTTTCCAGTCCTGGTGGCAATGTTGTCACCGGGACAGGAAGTGAGGGAAAATCTCTCTAACACACAATGGCAATGAAAAACACTTTTTAGTTTTTTTCAGTAGAGTGAGGAAATGTTGTGTCTTCTTTGGCTTTTTTTTATTATCATTTGTACCCCCAGTGGTGATGACCTCACTTCCTGCCACAGTGACAAAGGAAAACTGACGGAGATTCTAACCCCGTTTTCTACTCTGTCCAAAACGTAGTTACTTTAATGTGACACTAAAATATGGAGTTAAATCTTAATAATACATTCTTTGTGTATTATTTTTATATCACTCGGCTGTAGATCCTCCAATCATCTCTGAATTGGTGCGGACACTGTCCTTCCTTCTGGAGGGGGGCTACTTTTCTTCCCCACGGTCTCTGTGTGTGTTGTAAAGTAGTCACCGCTCCAAGCTCATTCCTGTGATGGACTGAAATCTCAATACAAATCAGTAAACTAAGCGTGAGATTGTAGCCCATCAGTGGTTTCTCTGCAGAGGTCCGACCCGTGACCTGCTCGATCTGAACCATTGCTCTCCAGTCAGGATGGAGCATGACCTTTGCTGATGGGAGAGCTCTAGCTCTGTCTGAGCAGGGGGAATGTCGGACCTCTGCACAGAGACCACTACTTCCACACAGAGAGCAAGGGCCCTTCTCTATAGCTTGATGAAGGGGCTTCTTTATGATGAAAACAAATACTTTTTATTCTGATGCTCCTGTATTGTAATTAACACTAATAACTAATTTCACTAAAGGGGTGATGAGTTTGGAGAAGGCCGGAGAAGTGAACAATCTAGGACGACATCGCTGAACTGGAAAGTGAGCTGAATTGGAGAATTTTACCCAATCAGCTATTTTGGCCTAGATATTTTTACTTGTTCTGCCTTCTCCAAACTCTTCACCCTTCAGTGAATAGACCTGTAAGTGTTTGAACCTGAAAGTTCAGTTGACTTTAAACTATTGATCATCCTCTTACAGGTATGGCAGTAGGTGGTCCATCGATGACTTCCATGGCAAGCACGCATTCTACAAACCCTAAAGACACTTCCCCTCCAACCACCTCCTCAGCTGCGGAACATATCATACAGGTCACTGGGCAATCTACACAATCTGCCACTGCTCCAACAGACCACCTAAAC
This sequence comes from Nanorana parkeri, assembly GCF_000935625.1. Taxonomy (NCBI): domain Eukaryota; kingdom Metazoa; phylum Chordata; class Amphibia; order Anura; family Dicroglossidae; genus Nanorana; species Nanorana parkeri. Next base: position 37,456 of record NW_017307341.1, read on the forward strand.
TCCACTGCATCTACACCTGAGATTTTGAAGACCGGACAGTTTGTATCAAGCACACCTACAACAGTCACTATAGTGCCATCTCCCCCTGGAGCAAGCAAAACAACGCCTCAGGATGCGACAACGCCGAAGGATCCAAAGTTCACAACAATACATCCATCCACCAGCAATAATGGAAGAACCACCCTGGCATTGGCTGAGCACTCACCGACTGACCCAACAACGACGTCAACCACCAGCAATAATGGAAGAACCACCCTGGCATTGGCTGAGCACGTAACGACTGACCCAACAATTACGTCATCCACCAGCAATAATGGATCAACCACCCTGGCATTGGCTGAGCACTCAATGACTGACCCAACAACGACGTCAACCACCAGCAATAATGGAAGAACCACCCTGGTATTGGCTGAGCACTTAACGACTGACCCAACAACGACCTCAACCACCAGCAATAATGGAAGAACCACCCTGGCATTGGCTAAGCACCCAATGACCTCCACAATTCCAAAACTCACTGCAGCCCAAGAGCGTATGTGCTCATCCATGCCTATGTCTAAAAATCCACATGTTGGTAAGTGAAGATTTTATGATGTGAGAATATTCCCACCTTGCCCTGCCTTGGCTTTCCCTTTACAATTATATTTACACTGTATCTTCAATATTTAAATGTACTTAAAGTGAACCTTTACCCCCTTTCACTAAAAATCACATCAGCATGCAGCTCTGCATGCTGATATGAAATCATCTTACATGCATTAGTTAAACAAACATATTTCTATTTTACTTACTATTATTACAATTTTCCACTTCCTGCTTCTCTTGGGCATTAGTGATGTAATGTGCCCAAGCGTTGCATTCTGGGAAGTTTACATCAGCAGAGCATTGCTGGGAAACCTCACCTGTAATCTCACGAGATCTCACAGAAATGCATTTTCCTCCCCTGAGATGATGTGCATGGTCACCTGTCCTAGTCAAATGTGCCAGAGTTCCAGGAAGTAAAGGGAGATATATTAATCTGCCCTTAGTAAAAAATGGCCAGTGTCAGAAGAATGCGGAGAAAAGAAAAACAAGGTAAGCAAGGAATAAAAAGCCAGCAACTATCTAGAAGTATGTGTTTGTAGATTGTCATCAGTAAACATTTGTAAAGGTGTCTTTGTTGACATTTCAAACATAAGGGTAAACTTCCTCTGTAATGCATATTTAAACCCTAGCTTGCCTAAAGGATAAAACAAAGTGCTTTTTGTTCCCTATCTCTGACTTAAATGATCCCGTCCTCCCCTTCATCCAGCACTGAAATGCTCCCTCTGCTGACTGTACCTGCACATTACAGCTCCATAGATTTCTATGGGGCCATCTGCCAGCCGGGAGACGGACATGGCTAGGAGAGGGAGACTTGCAGTCTTGGATGTCAATAAATGGCTGAGCAGTGACCCTCTGTGGAGGAGGAGTTTGTCTGTGAAGGTTCTCATTCATCCAGGTCATGGTATATCTGTAAAAAATCAGTCAAGGCAACTGGACTTGCTGTATTTGTCTTGGAGACATTTCAATGGTCGGCCAACCAGCATTCTCAATTCTGAATGACTTGTACAAAAATTATCTGGGAATAAATATGGTGAATGTTGTTCCAATCCACATAATCTGTAAGGCACAACCAGGTGTTGATTATGCAAATACAATCAACACCTGGTCGTGCCTAACAGATTATGTGGATTGGAGCAAGATTCACCATATTTATTCTGAATTGAGAAAGCTGATTGGATGACCAGTGAAATGTCTTCAAGAAAAAAAGAGCAAGTCCAGTTGCCTTGACTTATTTTTTACAGATGTGGTGGGGAAGGGAGGGATCATTTCAGTTAAGAGAGGGAAGCAGAAGAATTAGTGCACTTATTCTTTTTGCCCCCCCCCTTCCCTCAACTAACCTAATGCATACTTACGTCGATGGAGTGGTCACGGTTATACTGTTTGTTTACATCCTGCAGTGTTAAGTTGGCCATAAACTGATAGATTTTTATACATCTACCATCAGCACATTCGGTGGCTGATATCTATTCACAAAAGCTGTTATGCAGTTAGGTATTACGCAGTTAAGCATTTTCGCAGCTAATAAAACTTTTACTGGAGTAGCTACTTTACACATAAACAAACAAGAGCAAGCTTGTGAAATTGTGAAAGTCACAGCAAAAACGACTTGAAGGTTAACACTGCCATAATAACAGTATACGCACCCATCGAACATGCACAATCCTTTCCCTGTAAAGTCCAGCTGAAGTCTCACACTTTTTTAGTCCCGCACCCCTACACGTTCTGATTTGTTAATGATTATTGCATGGAAATTCTTTTAAATTAATCCTGGTTTATGCATTCCCACTCTAGTGCTCTGTGCTGGCAGAGCTGAGTAACAGCCACACCCCTCAGCACAAATGTCCTTATACAGACTTGTAGTGCAGAGAAGGAAAGGGGGTGTGTCCAGGTCTGTGCTGATTACTGAGTGCTGTGGGTCTAACTCTGGTGCCTGTTGGACTATACAGTCATGTTTAGACCCATTGCACACCTGCTGCGTGTGATTAGTACGCAGCCCCCTGTCCTTCTCTATGGGAGTATGCGGCCATACGTCCCCCTACGCCCACCCGCCCTGCACGTCCCTGCGGGTGAGCAAACTTGTACTCTGACAGGATGGATCCGGTCTGCGTCCGAGCCAGGAAACTCGCACCCCTACGGACCTGCACTTGAGGTGAGCGTAGGGGGCGTACAGCCGCGTTCTCCCATAGAGAAGGACGGGGGCTGCGTACTAATCACACACAGCACCTGTCCTTCCCGGGAGCTGCCCGATACGGCCGTGCACGAAGCACGGAGCTGTACGTGTACGTGCGGGCCGATTACAGTGTGAATGAGGGCTAAAAGTATATGTGCAGGGAAATTATTTTTTAAAAAGTTTTGTATAGAGTAAATACAGATTAAAATCACTGTTTTATTACTGGGTGCTTGGCTCTCTTTTTGTCTGTTAGGAGCATGTCTAATGCGGCCTCCCAACTCCTCCTGGGGGTTGCTTGCTGCAACTGCACCTTTCCCCAGACTTCATTGTACGCTGTGGCCTAATGAGCTTGGCCACATACCCTCAGCACCTTTCCCTGACTACTTTGTTACCTGTGGGCTAATAAGGTTGGCCACATATCCCTCAGCCTTGGGAATGGTTAGTGGCACTTTATTTTACAATCAGAAGCCCAGGGCTGTAGGCTTGTGATAGGTTTCTCTAGTCCAATCTTTAGGAGCCTGTATTCAGTCCTGCCTTAGTACCTTAGTCTTGTATCCTGTTGCTGTCGTATCTTGAGCTTGTCTCCAGTTCATTTTATTATCTTCTATCTTGCATCCTGCCTCTGTTTCAGTATCCTGTCCCTGAAATACTGTCTGCCTCCAGTCCTGACCTCAGCTTGTCCCTGGATTACTCTGTCTGCCTCCAGTCCTGACCTTATCTTGTCCCTGGAATACTCCGTCTGCCTCCAGTCCTGACCTCACCTTCTCCCTGGAATACTCTGTCTGCCTCCAGTCCTGACCTCAGCTTGTCCCTGGAATACTCCGTCTGCCTCCAGTCCTGACCTCACCTTGTCCCTCGAATGCTCTGTCTGCCTCCAGTCCTGACCTTAGCTTGTCCCTGGAATACTCTCTCTCTGCCTCCAGTCCTGACCTTAATCTGTCCCTGGTAGATACTCTTATTGCTGTGTCCTCCATCACCAGTCACTGCTCTGCACCTGGGGCTCGCCTGCAACATTATACAGTCAGAGTATATAGACTCCCTGGAATACTCTGTCTGCCTCCAGTCCTGACCTCAGCTTGTCCCTGGAATACTCCGTCTGCCTCCAGTCCTGACCTCACCTTCTCCCTGGAATACTCTGTCTGCCTCCAGTCCTGACCTCAGCTTGTCCCTGGAATACTCCGTCTGCCTCCAGTCCTGACCTCACCTTCTCCCTGGAATACTCTGTCTGCCTCCAGTCCTGACCTCAGCTTGTCCCTGGAATACTCCGTCTGCCTCCAGTCCTGACCTCACCTTGTCCCTCGAATGCTCTGTCTGCCTCCAGTCCTGACCTTAGCTTGTCCCTGGAATACTCTCTCTCTGCCTCCAGTCCTGACCTTAATCTGTCCCTGGTAGATACTCTTATTGCTGTGTCCTCCATCACCAGTCACTGCTCTGCACCTGGGGCTCGCCTGCAACATTATACAGTCAGAGTATATAGTTTAAGTCCTGGGGGCATTTAAGTACCGGTATGAGCACTTGCCTTAAGGAAAAGGTGTCTGCTACTGGTGATGTCACTCACCTTTATTTACTTTGACTGTGAGTGTTTGCTTTTGGTCCTGACATTATCCCGGTGACCATTGCAATTGTAACGGAAAGGGATGAGAAATTAAAAAATGTACAATCCATCAATGGGGACATTTGTTTTGATGACAGTTGTCTAAGAGGGGAACTTCCCTTGTTTGTAGAGATTTCCACTGACCTCCTGTTGTGTTTCTGAGATGGGAAATGTAGAGAAATCTGCCTAAAGATGCACATACGGCACAAAGTAAACTAAAATGCCTTTAACTCTTCTGTACAAAGTTTTTAAGTAAGCTAAAAATATATTTGTTTTTGTTTTTTACAGAACTTAAATTATTTTTCACATTTGCATACTAAGACTGTACACTATCCTCTCTGTATTTCTATCGCACAGTATACAGACATACATTTGTTCATAACAGTATTAACGTAAAGATCTCTCTTCTGCACAGAATCCACCAGTACACCCCTCATGGCTCTTCAGGCTATGACAACACATCCTACCAGCAGCCTGACTCTGAGAGATGCCAGCAAAGTAATATGTGAGACGGGGAAAATTGGCATCTCCATTAAGAAAGACTTCCTGAGAATGATGTCTATCTCCAGCCATTCTCTGTTTCTTGGAAGCCCGGAGTGTTCTGTGAACTGCAGCACAGACACCCACATCCTCTTGCTAGCTGGCTGGAAAGACTGCAACACGGAATTATTCAGGGTGAGTGCTCTTCATTCCTGCAACCTTAAAGTTTTTTTCTCTTCTGGGTTGATATAGGGAACTAAGTACAATCGTCATTGGGTAGCCGAGCTGTCATTGACAGCTGGGACTGAGAGCCACCAACTGCACTAAGTATTGGGTATTGGCTCCTAAAGGACAGAACATTTATAAAAGTATCCCAGCATGGAACGTTTATATATATATATATATGCTGGGTGGGATGGGATGAATTAGATTTCTCAGTAAAAGAAATAACATGTAATTAAATAAAATGAAAAATATATGTGAATATGTGCTGTATTTTGGCTAAAGGTTTGTGGACGCCTGACCAATACATCTAGAAAAGCTTGTTGGACATCCTGTCCAAAACCAATAGTATGGAGTTGGCCTCCCCTTTGTAGCTATATAACAGACTCCACTCTTCTAAGAAGGCTTTCCCCAAGATTTTAGGGTATGTCATTGGGTTATTCCCATTCGGCCAAAAGATAATTTGTGAGGTTGTATGAGAAGACCTGGCTCTTCATTGGCATTCCAATTTATCCCAAAGGTGCTCAGTAGAGTTGAGTTCAGGGCTCTGGGCAGGCCACTTCAGTTCCTCCACACCATGCTCAATGTTCCCATTCGGCCAAAAACATTGTGAGGTCAATTACTGATGTTAAAAGCAACAGTATGTCCCACTTTGTCTCCAAACTATCAATGATGATGAGAGTTCTTGACCAATGGTATCGTCAGTGTCATTTCTATATTTTTGTGGTATGCTGGCTTGCTCTCATATGGGTACTGATGTTGAATGAGAACATCTGGCTAGCAGTTAGTGTTTTAATTCATCCCAAAGTTGTCCAATAGGATTGAGGTCAGGGCTGTGTGCAGGCCACTGGACAAACTAGGCTGCTCCTGATTTTGACTATAGATGCTTCTATCACATGGTGGATGTTCTGTAGTCCACAGAGGTGAACTAGGACACTATCCAAATTATTGAGTTTGTGTTTTCAGTGAAGGGTACTGGTAATGCTAGAGCATTCAAAGGCATTTTAGACAATTGTGTGCTGCTAACCTCATGGGAAAACTTTGGGTAAGTCCCTTTTCTGTTCCAGCATGACTGTCCCCTGTGCACAAAGCCATTTACATAAAGGCATGGTTGTATAAGTTTGGTGTGGAGGAACTCAAGTGGCCTTCGCAGAACCCTCACCTAAACCCTTCTGAACACCTTTGGGATTAATTGGAATGCCGATTGTGAGCCAGGCCTTCTCACACAAGGTCAGCACCTGTCCTCACAAATCTTTTGGCTTATGGTCACGAATTCCCACAAACAGACTCCAATATCTTGTGGAAAGCTCTCTCAGATTAGTGGAGGTTGGTAAAGCCACAGAGGGGGGGCACAATCCATATACCTGCCCATAGATTTTAGGAATGGGATGTCCAACAAGCTAACACAGGTGTAATGGTGAAGTGTCCACAAACCTTTGGCCATATAATGTACATTGTAACTGAGCAGGTTGTATGTTTACGTGACTTCATGCTCATATCATGTTTTTTTCAGAATAATACTCACACTGTGGTGAACTCAACCCTGTACATCGGCTTAGCCACAACATCACAAAACGTCACACCAGGGGCGGTCATTTTAATTCGCTGTGTCTTCCAGAATGACATCCTGTTGTCCAGCGGATACAATCCTGCTGGAGGGTAATGTATTTCAATAATACAGATTTAGTAGTATCATAGTATCGTTTCTCACATAGATGAGTATAATGAGCAGTGTGCACAGGGGGCAATAAATTGCCAGATCCATGAAAAATACTGACAATTTCAGTATCACTTTCAAGGATTGGATAGGGACTAGACCAACTCCAGTGGCATAAGAGTGTTTGTGTATAATACTCTCACTCTATCACCACACGTGCGTCATTACTGCATGTCAGCTCATGTGGATACAAAATTGTTGTGGATCATTTACATATCTTTATGGCACACCAAACCAGTATTATACCTTATATGGTGGGTGCTGAAGCAACCAATGATCTGAAACATATAGAGGTCACATTTGCCTTTATAAATGAATCCACTGTGGTTCCAAAATGTTGAGGACTGTGAGCTGCTGTTTTTTGTACAATCAATGGGCTCTTGTAATGTTTTAAACATGAAGAGACCAGATTGATTCTTCCAGTCTTTGCCTCCTTACCAGAACACAGGAAAATCTTATGATTTCTTATGGTCCCTCAGGATTTACACCATCATCGAAAACCTAGAAGGCCAAGGATCCTTCCGTCCGGAATTCCAACTGTTTCTTGGTGATCAGCCCATCATGCCAAACTTCACACTATCCGCCACAGATGACGTAACGGTTCGAATAGGGATCAAGACAGAAGACAGCCAGCTCAAAGTTGTCATCAGTGAATGCTGGGCAACGACAACGGAAAATGCCTACGATCCCATGTCTTTCCCCTTCATCAAAAGCAGGTAGTAATTCTTCCTTCCCTTTCCTCTTTATCCTGATTAACGTTAAAGCCCAACTCCAGCTGAGACTTTTCTGTTTTTGTTTTGGATGCAATGAGGAAGGGTTGGAACTTCTGTAAAGGATTGTATTCCTGTCTCTGTCCACATAAGAAAGATCTACTCCTACTCCCTGTCTATTTGATGGGTATCCAACATAATATTAGTTAATAGTTGTCGCTTGCTCTGTTAAACAGGTACCTGCATCCCCATATACTATAATTTAAGTAAAAGGGACTCATAATGGACTTTAATGGTTTGCTTTCTGCATTAAAGCTGTGCCTTGCCAAACACCTTCACCACCATCCAGACCAATGGCATCTCCAGCAACGCTACCTTCCAAACAAAGATCTTCTCCTTTGTCAACAAACCCATCGTGTACCTGCACTGCCGACTGTACGTGTGCCAGGAGGACACGCCTAATGCCTGCAGACCGGTATGTATATATTATTATTATTACATAGTATTTATAGAGCGCCAACAGTTTGCGCATCGCTTTACAATATAAGGAAGACATTACAATCCCAATACAACTCAAGACAAGATGGTAAGGAGGGCCCTGTCCCTGGGGGCTTACAATCTGACAGAGGAGGGGGGAAGTGATACAGGAGAAGGTAGCTTTGTGGGGATGAATAGTTTAAGAACGTGATGGTTCAGTGGTTAGGTTGAGGTGGGATAGGCTTCCCTGAAGAGATGAGTCTTTAGGGATCGCCTAAAGGCAGTCAGAGTGGGAGATAGACGGCAGGATTGGGTAAAGGGTTCCAGAGGATGGGAGAGACTCTAGAGAAGTCCTGGAGGTGAGTATGGGAGGAGATGACAAGGGAGCTGGATATATAGACGATGTTTGGAAGGAAAAGAATGTAGAAGATAGGTACTGTACATGGCTTATTGGATTTTGGATGTGACTAGATTAAGGTCGTCTCCTGGAGGCCTTTATGCTGCTTATATATTACCATTGGAGTACCAGTGGGAATGTGAGAAAGGTACTTAAAGCCCAACTGAACCTTCAGTTTAACCATTGTGCTGCAGCCATTGGATTACATATGTGGATTACTGGAGCACATATGTGAAGGAAATGCACAAAGCACGCCAAGATTCAACCAATAATACAATAATACACACATTTCTTGTGTTTAAAGTATATTATTTTTGCTTGGAGTTCAGATTTAAAAGCAGTGATTTGGATCCACACCCCCCTTTCCCCGCAAGATCATAGCAAAAGGTATTATTCACTTATAGCTGGACATTCTAAGTTGTTTAATATAATGAATACTATTTAACCTCTTCTCGGCTCTTGTTGTTCCAGTCATGTAGCAGTTACCGAGCTTCTGCCAGGAGCGGTGACATCCTCAAAGAAGTCACTCAGATGGGACCCCTGCGGATGGCCAGCCGATGTTAGTACCCGAATTGTTAATAATATAAACCAGACACAAATGCGCCTTTGTAATTATTTGAAGTTCTACTCTTAAATTATTACATTGAGGACTTACCTCTTGTGTGAGTTTTGATTATTTTTGTAAGTCCTTGTAACCTTGCACACTTCTTAAAGGACTGAAAACCTATACTCATGGATGCAAAGTGACAAAACAATGGATAATGTTGTCCTATGGTACTAAGTAGAATGGCATGGCTTCACTAGCACACCAAAAAATGGGGACAATCAGGGGCTCATTCATAACAGAGAGTGGATATTGCTATGCACTCTCCATTATATTGCACACTGCAGCGCGGCTATTCAGAAACATTGGGTTGTGGTGTATAGTCGGCGAAGCGCCACAGCATTCTCTGTGCCAAATGAATTGAATGGGAGCCAGTTATGTGACTGGTTACATAACTGGGCTCTTTTTTTTAAAACCTTTTCATTATTTTAAATTGTTTTTTATAATCTTTTGGAGTGCTAAACACATTTGTAAACACATTTGTGCTTTACAAATGTGCAGTGCTTTTTTTTTATAGCAGTGGTATAGCTGCAGTTCGGCCATTATAAATGAGCCCCTTATTGTCACAAACTCATAGTGCACATTTGGATTATTTGCTGGCAGTCTCTCCCTGTCAGAGCCAAGTGTCAAGCTGTCCCATCTCCTGGCTGTCTTAGCTCCACCAGCTTCAGAATCCCAAAGCTGGCAGAGTACAGAGCACATTTGTAAAGTCCGTCACCATATAAATGTGTTGTGTTTGTTTGCTGTGCGGCCATACCGCGGCATTTTAAAGGAGAACTATGGGGTCACTGTTTTTCCCCATAGTTCTCCTTAGGGTAACGGGAGGACACAAACTAGCGTCCTCCCTTCACCCTAAGCTCAGTATACCGCGAGCTACCGCGAGCTACAGCTCGCGGTATACTGAGACGCCGCACCTGGAGCGGATCCCGACGTTGATGACGGGATCCGCCCAGCTGCGTGAGTGACAGCTGGCTCTGCCTATCTAGAGGCAGAGCCAGCTGTACCAGCCCCCTCCCCCGTCCGTTCCGCCAGTCATAGTTCTCCTTTAAAGGAGCCCCTTTATTGTCACAAGATTATGGTGCACATTTTGTTTATTTGCTTGTACTCTCTCCTTGTCAAAGAGCCCAGAGTCAGGCCGTCCTATCTCCTGCCTGAGTTCAAAAAATATATAAGAAAAGTGCTGTCAGGATCGCGTAAATATAAACCAAAATCGTTGTGATTGTAGGATGAGCTGGACACCTTTGTGTATACAAGCCCCAGCTAGTTACATGCAGCTCTGTGGTCATATTTTATGCATTTAAATGTTCTTTCTTTCCAGCCCATGACTCGGATGGAGCAACTAATGCCACACTCAGCCCAGGTTACATCATCCTTATTGCCATCGGTGCCCTTGCTGTGATTTCCATTGCCATCGCCATCTTGGTCTGCTGGCATCAACGGAGGACCGGGAACTACAACTTCAAAATGAATATCCGGGACGTCGGCTACCAAGTGTTTTCCAACTAGAGGCTACGGGACAGAAGCCTTTTATTTCACACGGAGCTTCGTTATAGTTTGGAGGCATTTAAAGCAGTTAACAGCTAAAAAAAAGATCTATTTATATTTTTTTAAATGCTGCGCCAAAAGGTCATTTGTAAAACAAAAACAACGAAACCTTCATTAAGTTTGGATATAGTCTTATCTAGGTGTTTTTCATGACATAAAGCAAAGATCAGTAGCATAAATAATTAAGGAGCCAGTCCAGCTAAAACCAAAATGTAGCTATGGGTAAGGCCTGGTGGGTTGAGTCAGCCCCTGGCCTCTTAGATGTCTTATATAACCCAACCTTGAGATCCTCCTGCCATAATTCCCAACTCTGTTCTTGTCCACCTGGGAGTTTTGGACATTCCCGTCCTCATTTATGGGTCCCAGCTCCTCTTAGAAGATGCAATATGTCTCCAGCACACCGGAGTAGAATGTCCCGTCTTTATTGACGCATGTGCACCATGTCACAAAGAAGGCAAAGCTTCGGGGTCGCTTTGGGCCGTTGCCTTCTTTGTGACATTATATACAAATGTCAATAAAGACGTTTTTGGACATTATACTCTAGTGTGCTGGTGACATATTGGGGTGAATTTATCAAAACTGAAGCAGACAAAATCTGGAGCAGCTGTGCATATGAACCAATCAGCTTCTCTCTTCAGTTTGTTCAACTAAGATTTGAAAATGAAAGATAGAAGCTGATTGGTTGCCATGCACAGCTGCTCCAGATTTTGTCTGCTGCAGTTTTGATAATTCCGTTCATTGTATCGTCCTGGATTATGGTGGTGCCATCCGCAGCCACTTCAGCACCCATCCAAGGGGCATACTGGTAAGGAGTGCGGTGGGATACCAATTCAACTTCCAGCTCTTCTTGTTACATCCTTCATAATAGAAAATAAATGTAAAATCCAGCAGGCTATTGGGTACCACTTTTGGGTGGACTGACCCTTTATGAAGTATCATACAAAGAGCTCAGACACAATGTAGCAGTCTCTGTTTCCCTGCTCTTTGATAACGAAGGGCTGGGGCACAAAAAGTAGTTCTGAAATAGAAGCGTTAGACTGAGCTACTATGCTGCATGATGACAATCTGATGATCTTGGAACACCCATCACCAGGCCGGGTATTCCCAATCCCACTCATTGTAGGCTTCTTGCTGTTTCTTATGTAGAAAGTACAGCAAGTAGACCAGAATCATGTGATTTAAAGTAGATCCATTTAGTTTTCTACACATGTTATAGCATAAACAATTGTCATTTCTATCATAAAATATTGTTTTCACCTTTTTCTCAGTGCTCACCTCCAACCTCTTTCTGGTCACTTCCTGTCTTCATGCACTCGCTCCAGTGTTGGCTGCACACCATTGCTGTGGACCGGCTGCCTGATATTCACAAAGGTGGACCATGTCTGAGCAATGTGTGTTGGCATAGCTGCTTGTAGCCTTCACCAATGGCGTATGTGGCAGACTGACAGCACAAGAGCACATTTGGGAGACAGCCGTCATATCTATAACAGGAAGTGCCTGAATAAGGCCCTTCATGGCTGGATCGACCAAGGATTCTGTCGGATTTAAAAAATATTGAAAACCTTTTAAAATGACAGTAACATATTAATGCTTATTAGATATTTTAGTGATTCGATTACGATCTTTAAGAAAGTAGAATACCCAGATAGCAAGCAATTGAGTTGCAAGTTTGAAAATGACTTGCTTAACTATTGCAGACTTGCCAAGCTTTACAATTTTGTTGCACAATTACAGCAAGTCTGCATTGCAAATCTCCAGATCAACGTGCTTTGCAAAAGTGCTGAACACTTGCAGAGCTCTTGCTAAGACCTGGGGGACTCTTGCTGTAGACTTGCCAAATTTCCTACAATTTCAAAAAGTGTCACCTAGAACTTGTGCTGCGAGTGTTCTGCAAGTCTACAGCTCGCCAGGGAATGTGTGCAGCAAGTTAACAAGAATTACAATTTAACCCTGCCACAAGTTTGTGACAAGTAATCATTGCTATCTGGGCAACTGACCCTGAGCCTGAAACTCAACCAGGGCCTTGGTGGATCCAGCAGTACTGTAGCTAGACAACAAGAGAATAGTTAGAACTCATGTAAAGGTGATCTGGACTGACATATTTTGTTAATATTTCCTGTTTCCAGAATATTATGGACTCATTTCAGTTGTTGTTGGCTGCTCAGGTGACAAGTACCACCACATAGGGATGGGGAGAGAGTCCTCTAAGTTTACACATGGCTTCCTCTCTGCTTTCCTGATGGCTGAACAGTGCACCAGTGAAGCAAAGGGAAGCCAAGCGTGTGCTGCTGTTACATCTGCCATTGCAATGAATTTGCGTCATTGCGCTGCACTGTCAGACCTAAAGGTGCCTACAGACACTATTTACAACCCAGCTGCTGATCTATCTTTCCTGCGAATGATCGCTGTACAAGCATGCCGGTTCACAATTGTTATTTTTTGCTATAGAAAGACTACGGTGATGCCTTTGGGTGCCAGCCTGCCACCAGAGAAAACAACAGGACTGACCAGCAAGCCTACAGATGAACAAGCATTCCTTATTCTGATAATAAATGGCTGGTTTGGTCAAACATTCTCTAAGGCCTGTATGCATCGTAACTGCGTATACAGCAGACTAGGGTAGAGTTTAGAGAACCGGATGCCAATTTACATTTCATTTGCCCAGGAGTCCGTTAGGAATGTAATATATACATATATACTGGCAATATAATAAAATGGTCTATGTTTGCCTTAGCCTGTAAAAAAGCACTTACTGGCATATTATGGAAGATTTGAAAAGTTTATAAGAATCTATTTTTACGATGAAACAATGTAACTATTTTACTATATCTGTAAAACTTTATTCTGTTCTGTACTTCTTCAAGGGTAAGTTCACTTAAAGCCGGTATCTCACAAGTGAAGTGTCGTGATTTCAGCTGCTGATTTCTCCATAGGGCCCGCGACATGAGCAATGTGACACCACCACACAACTCGGTGACCTACAGTTTATGTCAGAAAGGGCGGGCTGAAGCTTTAGGTCTTCAAAGCTGGGTTCTTAGAGGTCTAAGAAGATTGTAAGAGATGACTAAACCCCACAGTGGGCACTCCAAATTGAGATATCAGTTTTGGGCAGACTTACCCTGTAACAAAGGAAAATGGCAGAACTAACGCAAAGTCATTTAATGTCCAGAGTTTTATGTAAAGTCTCAATAAAGACCTTAGAAACACCTGTTTGTTTTTTTTGTCTTGATGATGGATAAAGAGTTTGGATATTTCTATCTTGGGGCTGCCTTTAGGCCTATACGCTGCGGCTGCAGTAACAACTCGGTGTGCAATGCATTCACTTTTAAGGGCACCCCCAACGCACCAGTACAGTAGGTGCCAACGAATGGCACGTGGATCACCATGCACATGCCATGCATTGTGGTATGCTGGGGGAAAAAAAAGATTTGGGTTTTTTTCATCCATCTGAGGCAGATGGAACACAACCACATAACACTATTACACTACAGACACAATTTATTAAGGCTCCCGTCAGACCAACGAGGTCCATTCCAGTGTGTACGATAACTTGTGCTGTGTTAAGGTAGCCCATTCCAGATGAAAAAGGTATTATTTTTACCTTATTCCTTGACCACCTACTGTCAACTGGTACTTTTTTTTTGCTGTCCAACGTCCTGGGTTGTGGCCAGACCCTTGGTGACTTCAAGTACAGTACAAGACTGCTGGTCCTGCATGTAACAGGATGACGCCAGGGAGCTGTGACTGGTTGGGCCGGGAGAACCGGTCATGCAACACGAAGATATATCACCTTATTCATTATCTCCTTTGCAAAATGAGCAGTTAACTTTTGCAGTGTGGAGGGGGACTACTTCCATTTCATATTTTAAATCTTTTGTTCTATAAATTGCATAGAAGAAAATAATTGTTGAAAGACAATAACGCCAAAAGAAAGCGTTGTTTGTCCCTCAAAAAATTACTATGCATTATTTTATTATCTTAATTAATGACAAGGTTATTGCCAAATAAAAAGGCCCATAGCAGTAATGTAAAATTTACTCTGATCTATAAGCTGTATACAGTTATGGGAGCTAAGAAAGTAAGTGGTTAAAAATACTTCTATAGATTTACTAGTGGCCTTTAATATTTGCATGATGTTCACCATTCAACATCAGTGAGAAAAACAATGTCCAGAAAATATGTTACAGGCATGAATACTACATAGGAAAACCCTGTTCAATAAAGTGAACCTGTACACATACAATGCACAATAATGTATTTACATATTCTGAGCAAGCAGTAAAACCATGTTAAAACAAGTCGTCATTCACCCCTGCAGCTGTAGACGTTGTGGAGAAATTCATCTTAAAATTGGTGATGGCAGCAGGGACTTGACAACCTTTAAGCCAACTGTCATGTACCTTGGTGTGAGCCTGAATGACGAGGAAGGCCTCCCCTTGAAGCTCTCATCTGAGCACCACTTGAGATGGGACTGCAGCTGAACAGACAGAGAGGGGCACGAGTGCCTGTGGCTGATATGAATGCTTGACACACTGGAGATGATGGTGCTGGCGACTGGATGCTGGAGGTAGCTGATGGCTGATAACAGATCAGGCAGTACTGGCGTGAGAAGCTGAAGCAAGGTCAGGAACAATCCAGATCGGTAACGTGCGCTCAGCGTGGTACAGAAGCAAGAAGCAGAAGCGAAGTCAGGAGCAGGCCGGGTCATACACTTGCGAGAAGAATGGTACCAAATCAGAAGACGGGGGAGGTCAGAAGACAAGCCGAGGTCATAAGGCAGGCAGCAAGCAGGCAGAGTCAGGATTGAAGCTGGGTCAGACAGGTATCAAAAACAGGATCAGGAATGCAGACCAAAGCTGAAGATCTCTCAGCAAGTTGCAGATGCAGAAGCCATCCTTTAATAGCCCGCCTGGCGCCAAGAACGGGCGTGCACACGCTATTGCGCGTGCACATGTGCATCAGTTTTGCGGATGTGCATCATTAACAATGTAGCGCATGGGCTCGTGCAGCGATCCGGGCAGAAGCTGTACTATGGGTGCTGACTGATGCACCCTGACACCAACTGAAACCTGACTTCAGAGTCTGTGTTGTGATCTTGGAGGATGAATTACTTCACAGCAACTGCAGCTGCAGAGATCAGTGAGGGCTTGTTTTTACTGCTTGCTGAGACTATTTCAAAAGTTCAATGTCCATAGTCTGGGCCCAGGAGCACTTTAATCCATCTAGGTCTAGGTAGCCACAGCAGCTGTTTGGTTAGACAGCAGTTATCATGATGTGGGGGACCTTTCTTCATTTTCTTTTTTGAGTTGTGAGGGATTTTTAAATTTAGACTGAAGTTAAATCAGACCCGAACTTTAAAAGTGAGGATTTATTATCATATAGGGAAATTGTGTCTAAGCGGTACACTGAAAGATGTATATTTTGTCTTGAATGCCACTTGTAAAATAGCAGTGTACTTCCTCTGCCTAGGGAATCTTGTACCTTGAGCCTCAGAGCTGTATATATCATTTCTAAATGGAGACCCGACTGTTTCCATGCACAGCCTGTGTGCCAAAGCCCGTTTGCCCGAACCTTTTTTCATAGGATTGCATTTCTTCAAGTGAAACCCCAATACTCTAGCGCCACGTGCAGCATTTTTTTGGGAGAATATAGAGGAGAGAGCGAGGAGAGGCAGCCAGGAGAAAGACCAAGAAGAGGCAGCCAGGAGAGGGAGTAAGGAGACCATCTATAGAGGAATACAGCAATACATTATACAGTAATACAAAGTAATATGAAACTACATACACTGTGTTGGTCTGGGTTGGAGCTCTGATGTCTCCAGGAGGCCTATGTGGGCTCTCAGATC
The DNA here is from genome assembly GCF_000935625.1 of Nanorana parkeri. Lineage (NCBI taxonomy): Eukaryota > Metazoa > Chordata > Amphibia > Anura > Dicroglossidae > Nanorana > Nanorana parkeri. Next base: position 53,802 of record NW_017307341.1, read on the forward strand.
AATATGCAGGCTTTCAGATGGGCTGTGCGCCTCTCAGGTGGGCTGTGCGACTCTCAGGTGGGATGTCTGGGCTATGGTGTCTCACCAGGGGCAGGCAGGCAGCATGGTGTCAGGAGGAAGAGAAGGCAATGACAGATGCCAGCAGCTCAAAAGAAGATCCGGTTTCAGGCATGTGCGGCTGCAGAAATTGCGCTTGCCGAGGACCTCAGCATCTGTCAGAAAATTCGAAGTGCTGGTGTCGGCACTGAGTGTCTTGTGCCCGCTGGCTGGAAACCCGGACATAAAACTCTAAAACCGGACTTTCCAGGTGAAAACTGGACGGCTGGCAACCCTATTTGTAGTCCATTACGGGAGTAGCTTGGAGCGGTTCCTCCTTTACAACACACACAGGGACCATGGGGAACAAAAGTACCCCCCCTCCAGAAGGAAGGACAGTGTCAGCACCAATTCAGAGATGATTGGAGGTTCTATAGCCGAGTGATACACAAATAAGATACATTTTTGTTAATAGTTAAGGTATTTGAATGTATTTGTCAGGTGTAACTCCTGAGTTTAGTGTCATTTTAACATCAGTTGTGCTTCTTAGCCACTAGGTGGCATGTCTGACTAAGCATGACAGCTCGGCTCTCTCATCTGCACCTTTATTTCAATAGACCAAAAAAATTCTTACATTTCTGCTAGGGGCCTACTGATTTGGTGATCACTATGACACTACTTCAGATAACAAAGTAAAACATATATATTGTTTTGTTTTGTGGGACAAACAAGGCTTTCTCTTGGAAATGCTGCCTTGCAAAAATTATTTTATCTTTCCACAGGGGCGTCCCAAGGCTCTGTCTTTGGACCCCCTTCCATTCTCTATCTACACCTCCTTCCTTGGTCAGTTGATAACCTCGCATGGCTTCCAATGCCATCTCCATGCCAATGACACACCAATATATCTCTCCACTCCACAACTCACCCCTCTGGTATCCTTGCACATCAATAACATTACATCAGTATGGATGTCACACCACTTCTTGAAACTCAGTCTTTCATAAGGT
>NW_017307341.1:55183-78798 GCF_000935625.1 Nanorana parkeri
CCCCCGTGCACCCTCCCCCAACTCAGAGGTGTCCCCAGGCCAAGTGTCACCTGGAGTGGCCGCCGGGTGTCACCCCCTGGGATGTCACCACGCACGCGCGTAATGACTGCCAGCAGCTATCCTGGTAATGGGTGCCAGCAAAGAGAGGACGGGACTTTCGTCCGGCAGGATAAGGTGCCCTTTTCAGAGGGGATAACACCAAAATGACTATCAGTCATTTTGCTATCACCCCCTCTGATGGTGTCACCCAGTGTGGGCTGCACAACGAAAAAGTTGGGGCAGTGGCGTCACAAAGAGGTTGTGATGCCACTGCCCCAACTTTTCAGTTGAGATCAATAGCACAACTATCCTCCCTTTTACATTGTAAGCTCTCACGGGCAGGGCCCTCCTAACCATCTTGAATTGTATTGTAGCTGTACTGTATTGTCAGTTCTCTGCAGACTGAATAAGTCTTCATGTGTTTAAGAAAGTCGAAAAATCTGCAAACTGATTGGAATCTAAAAAATCGCCCCATGCATTCCCCCTGAATGAGGAGGCTGAGCTCTCCTCCCGCCCGGCTCGCTCAGCCTCCTGTGACAGTGTGTCAGAGAGGAGAGACAATGCAAACACTCAGTGATCAGTGATCGCTGAGTGTTTGTAAATAATTGAGGACATGGTATGGTTACAATATCTTCAATTATGAATGAATGGTTCATTCATGATTGTGGTTATAGTAAACACACTCTGTCCTCATGTTATGAATGATCAGGAACACTCATAGAGGATTCCTGTTCATTGATAACAGGGGACACAGAAAAAGAGATTGAGGACTTTGTGTCCTCAATCTCTTTTTCTATTTTAAAAGGGAAATATCAGGTGTCTGTTTGGACCCCTAATACTTCCCCGAAAAGTAAAGTAAAAAATAAAAATATTTAATAAAAAATGAATAATAAATAAATAAATATAAGAAAATTAAAAAGTTTATAAAAAATAAATAAAAATAAAATATTTAAAAAAAAACATTTTCGGTTTCGGCCTGACAATTTTTTTAATTTCGGCTTCGTTTCGGTTTTGAAATTTCCATTTCTGTGCACCTCTAGTTTTCATACTCAATCTTGAAAAAATGGTATCGGTTCATCCCAAATTGCAACTAAATAAAGAAAAGTTATTGATGCAAAGGGAAATGTAGTAAGAATGTATAAGATATGTGCTTTTTCTGTGCTTTTACCTGCAACTTTATAAGATGGTGACAGAGTCATACTGAGGATGTCCATGCATGTGTAGATTTCCCGTGGTTTGCCAGTGATTCTCCCATCCACATTAAACAGCGTCAATGGTGGAGCCTGCACTGCCGGCTATTGAATTCAGACAGCCTCCACCTATGGCTGTTTGAATCTCCGAAAAGTGACTGGATCTGACTGGATGCAGTCACTGTTCAGCCAACAATTTTTAACCGGCCTCTTTCGGTTTTAAAGGCGAACTCTGGGCAAATGAAAAAACTGGGGGCTACCCCCTTACTGCAAGGGTTAAGTGATCGCTATTTCTAGGGGAGCCAAATTAAGGTGTTCTACTTACCTGATCCTGGCTCCCGCAGAGGTCAGTGCTCACCTCTCTCCCCTTTCACTCTTCCTTTGAAGTGTCTCTTGGCGTCCTCACATCTAATGGACCTGCAAAAGACATGATCATGTAAGTGGGACTTAGAGCACCAGAGCGAAGGGGAGAAGAAGCTGTGGGAACCAGTCTAGCAGCCTGGAGGAAACCAGGATCAAGTAAGTAATTCTGCATTATTCCAGCCCCTGGACCAAGACGAGCATTTAACCCTTAAAGTGCAGCGGCAGCCCCACTACAAGGGTACGTTTTTTGGTTGCCCAGAGTTCCTCTTTATCAAGCCGGGTGGTACTGATAGGGTCCCCCTAATGCTCAAATTTCAGCTGATTCACCAGGAAGCACCAGAAATTCAAGCCATGTGTGCAGGGGTGTACCTACCCTAAGGCAAACTAGGCCAGGGGGACGGCAGTTTCTGCAAAGAGCCAGACTTACCTTTGGGCATACTGGGCACTTGCCCGTTTGGCTAAGGCTGGGCGGCACAGAATCAGCCAGTGGCGGCTGCCTAATGAGGCAAACCTAAGAGTGGCTGTCTAATTAGAGAGCTGCCCAGTGGAGGGGAGGGCCCAATGAGATGTGGTCCAGCTGGCTTTGTACAGGAGGTGGAGAAGAAGCAGCGGGTGGCTCGGGGCTGGCCATAGCAAGTGATCTGGTGGCGGGATGTCCCAGAAGCAGGCTGGGGGACTGCAATGTATCCTGTTGGTACTGATGGCACTTCGTGCTGCAGGTAAGAGGAACAGCACATGTATCAGGGAAAGGGACTCTGCACAGTCTTCCTAAGACCCTGCACAGCCCACCATAAACCCTGCACAGCTCCCCTGGGACCCCGTACAGCCCACCTGAGGCCATGCACAGCTGTCCTAAGACCCTGTGTGTGCCGTATCCAGTGACTGACAGGTTGCGCAAAATGTCCTAAACCGGATGGAGTGGGGCAAATTTAGATTGAGGGGGGTGCCCGAGTTTAGTCTTGCCTAGGGCAGCACAAATCCAAAATACATCACTGCATGTGTGGCCAGCTTGATGCTTTTCATTTGGTCTAGTTATTTAGGCTTCAAAGTCCTCTGGTCGTGAATGGGGTTAAGTACCCAAAAATGGCCGCGTATAAGCCTAAAACTCCACTAAGCGCCATGACACAGTAAAAAAAACCTCTCTGTGGCTTTAATTCTTCAGTTGGCACCAGTGCAGCTTTATAGAACATCTATCTAGTAGATGAATACACCCAATGAGTCTTCCTCTATTATAACACGAGACAATGGCCTGAGAACACAATGCTGCCATTCAGCCTTGTATGTGGTCAGAAGACAAAGTCTGGTACTGGTGCAGACTGGGGAATTAGTTCTATGCCATCTGCTGAATAGTGGGCAAACATTTTCCCATGGCATGCCAGTGTGTTTGGTGACACCGGGGCCAGCAGCTGTATTGTCAGGGTACTTTCTTTTTATTATGTTCTGTTGTCTGTATTGCTGTAGTGACGCGATGGACTCCGATTGTCTTGTAGGCTGTGTGATAGGATATAGCTGAGAGTATTAGCGGGTTTACAGAGAGGTCGTAGGGAGAAGGCGTGTTGGGTACACTGTAAAGCCCAACTCCAGACAAAACTTTTGGATAGACTGAGGCAGGGCCAGATTAAGAGCATCAGTCAAGCAAAACAAATGGCAAACGCTCTCATCAACTTATCACCGGCTTTAAAGCAAGGTGCACATTAAGATTAAGAGCATCACGGGCCTGGTGCTGAGGATTTTAATTGGGCTTTTTATGGAAATTGCGACAGTAACCGGGGCCCCCTTCCTCTTGTCCGGGCTGTGATTTGTAGCCTCTCTACAGCTTGGAGTCAGTGGTGGAGCGCCAGGGCCCGGTTGCAGCTGCGACCCTGGTAGATCTGCCACTGACTCCAAGATGTAGAGAGACTAGAAATCTTAGCAATACATTATACAGCAATGCAGAATACCGCCAACTATAGAGGACTAGAAATCCCAGTAATACATTACACAGGAATTCAGAATATCACCAGCTATAGATGACTACAAATCCCAGAAATAAATTATACAGCAATGCAAAATATTACCACTAACTATAAAGGACTACAAATCCCAGGAATGGATTACAGAGCAATGCAGAACACCACCAGCTATAGAGGACTACAAATCCCAGCAATACATTGTAAAGCACTGCAGAATAATACAATCAGCTATAGAGGACTACAAATCCCAGCAATACATTGTAAAGCAATGCAGAATAGTACAATCAGCTATAGAGGACTACAAATCCCAGCAATACTTTATACAGCAATGCAGAAAACCAGTGCGGTCAGTGTGGGCTCCAGATGGTCAGTGCGGACTCTCAGGCGGTCAGTGCGAGCTCCAGGTGGTCAGTGAGGGCTCTCAGGTGGTCAGTGAGTGCTCTCAGGCAGGTCAATGCAGCATCCAGGTGGTCCGTGAGGGATCCACGTGGTCAGTGAGGGCTCCAGGTTGGTCAGTGCGGGCTCTCAGGCGGTCAGCGCAGGCCCCGGGCAGTCAGTGCGGGCTCAAGGGGGTCAGTGCGGGATCCAGGCAGTCAGTGCGGACTCCAGGGGGTCAATTTGGATACACTTTAAACGCTCGTTCACGTGTATTAGACTCCTCAGTCTTCTCTCACTTCCTTTCTCTATCTCTCCTTCATTCTCTCTCTCTAAACCTTCTCTCTCTCTCCTCTCTCTCTTTCTCCTCCGTGGTCCAATCACACCAGCCAAACCCATCATGTCTCTCCTCTGTCCGGTTCTGGCCCGTCCTCGGCTGGATTGGGTGAGAGGAGACATGTTGGGCCCGGAGAGGTTTTTCACCTCCAACCTTCACACGGTGACATTTATAAAATATTCTCTCCATCCTGCACAGAGACAGAAATGACAGCTCAATTCTTCCCTTTGTGTCATATATAAACAACCACCGCGGTGAAATCAGACCTCGGGGCATGAGTGTTGCCTGTGTGCCTATAACCAGTTCTGGTACCTCATACCTCACCTTCTCTCTTAATAAGACCCTTGTACTAAGGGAATGACGTGACCTTTTGTAGGGCGGACCCTGGAATTCAAAAAAAATCCCCATACTAACATAAATTGTTAGATGTTGTGATATATACACATATTTTCCCATGCTTTACACGGCTCTAGCATCGGATATATTGTTACATGTATGTGCATGCTATGTAATGTGTACATGTAATACCTCTCACAGAGATCACAGTGTTTCCTCTGACAATATCTTCATTTGTTTTTTTTTATCTCCAGAAGGATTGCTCTGTCTTTGTGCTTGGTCAAGCATGTAAGTTCTGGTAGTTCTTGCCCAATGTATGACACAGATCAGCCTCTGCTGCAGCCTTTATTATATAATGCAGATAGAATCTGTATCTCTTCTTCAGCTGTGTCTGCCTGGCGCACATTGGCACTATATACCCATTAAAGTATGCTACAAGCAAGTGAGTGTATGACATTTTGCATGATAGAGTAGGAACTGGCCAGAGCTCAACCATGTATTGCTATTAGAGATGCACTGACACCAGTATTGGTATCGGTGCCGAGCATCTGGGCAAGTACTCATTCTCGCCCAAATGCTCCGATGCCTAGCCCGATACTTCCGGTATCAGGAAGCCGGGCAGCGAATCATTACACGCTGCCCGGCTTCCTGATTGACTAGGAAGCCGGCTCCATCCTCGGCTTCCCGATGGAGTCGGCTTCCCGGCCGATCAGGAAGCCGGGCAGCCTTTAATGACTTGCTGCCTACTGTTCCAGATTGGTCAGGAAGCTGGCCAATTAGGAAGCCGGGTGCCGTGTAATGATGCAACGCTCGGCTTTCTGATTGGCCGGGAAGCTGGCTGTGGTGTATGACCTGTGACATGAAAATGTCTTCCACAACCTCACCTTAGTAGCAGAGTTTGTCAGTTCCTCACCCAGTTAAACCTCCTAGACAGCTGTTTTTGTTTCCGTTTATGACCGAGTTTCAACCTACCTATGAAATTGATGATCATTAGCAGGTAGTGGATCATTAGTTCCACTTCCAGTTGTTCTTGGACTCGAGCTGCAAGATAGGCCTCCCACGTCAACTCAGACTCCCCTAAAGTAGGTGGTTCTGACAGGGGGGAGTCAGGTGTGCCCTGTCGCCCCCTTTCTGGCCACCAGAGCGTCCCAGTTTGCTAAGAGCTCACTGACTTCCTAGGTTGCCTGGAGATGAGCGGGCAGCCGCCCCCCCGGCCGAAAAAAAAGAGCCGCTATACCGCCCCCCCTTCCCGAATGTGCACCAAGATCAACTAACCACCAACCTCCAATGTGCATCACAAGCACCCCCCCTGCATATATATGTAAGCTATTTGGATTTAGAAATTGACATCTCTCGATTTTCTGCTGCAGTTTTTTTAACCTTGTAACATGCTACACAGTTACAATGTTGCAGTCTGATCAATGGGGGAGGGGAGACTGAAGAAATACTTCTTCCTGCCTGCCGCAGGCTGATGATTGGGGGAGGGCAGACTGAGGAATTGCTTCCTCCTGCCTGCAGCAGACTGATGACATCATCAGGCAAAGTCACTGGACTGGTGATAAAAAAAAAAATTCTGGAAAAGTGATGATTGCCTTATTGACTTCCTGCGCGTAAGGGTGACGCTGTGATCACAGCACCATCATGACTGAGGTCAGGGATCCGGGAGTGTCCCAGCAGGACCGTTGGCATCTCTTTGTTCCTGAGATTTAGGAGCGGCACCTATGGGCTTTTATGAACTCACTAACAGGTGCATTTGACCCGTATTGACCTGTTCCAGGAGGTTTTTTTGCAAGCCCGTAGACTTCTGTGGAAGTGCAAATCCCACCGTAAGTGATCAAAAGTCCATTGACACCGGCCCCCACGCGGCTCTTCCACACAGTTTAGTTCTGTAGGGCGGGCCAGGAGAATTGCTTATTCTCTTCTCTAGATAAGTAACACTTACAACTCTTGTCCCTCCGCTAGCAGAGACTGGACAGTGAAAGGAGAAGCAGCAGGCTGATGGTCCTACCTTTCTATCATTCTGCTCTTTCCTCCTATCAGCACCCTTCTTGACCTGATGCGCAACTGATTGTCTCCTTGTGCTGCTTCTCCCTCTCCCAGTCTGGATTCAGCTGCACGGGGAGTTGCAGGAGGCTCATGTTCAGCTACTTACATATATAAAAAATACAATTATTGATGTACTAATGATTAAAGGGCCCTCTTAATTCATTTGTATGCTTGATATCTGCTTGGCGGTCAGCTTTAAAGAAAGCCCCCCCCTGCACTGCAAGGGTTAAGTGCTAATTTTCCTCTAGGGAGGAAAATAACAAAGATATACTCACCCGAACCCCGGACATAAGTGTAAAGGACGTGATGACTCACTGGACCTTAGACCACCAGAGGGGTGGGGAAACAAAGCTGCAGGGACCGGTCTTGCAGCCAGTCGGGATTGTGATTTGGGAGAGTATAAACTTTGTTATTTTAGCTACCTAGACAAAATGAACACTTTGTACTTAGCGTGAACATTTACTGGTGAGAAGGTAGGAGAGGCAACAAGAATTAAAGGAGCGCTCCGGGCATATGAAAAGTTAACCCTTGCAGTGGGGCTACCTCCCCACTGCAAGGGTTAACTTTTCCTATGCCCGGAGTTCCCCTTTAATCCTTGTCGGCTCTCCTACCTTCTCACCAGTAAATGTTCGCTGTGTCACGTTCACAGTAAGTACAAAGTGTTTCCAAGAAATGATGTTATGTCAATGAAATGCTCTGGCAGCCCTACGGGGTTTCACATAAGATTACAAGTTAAGTCTGGACAATTGTACGAGATTTATATAAATCCTTCTGAACCTCTGCGCTCCTTCTGATTACACAGACTGGGTGGATGTTACCGCGCCACAATGTAGTCCCGGGCAAAGGTTGCTTCTAGCAGGTTTTCCTGTCTGGCTGGGAGGGAGCTGACACTGGAAGGAATTGCATTGTGTGCAGGGGCGTAACTAGAAATCACAGCAAAATGTTGTATGGGGCCTCTGTGATTTCTAGTTACGCCCCTTGCAGAGCCCACCTGAGATCCCACACAGCCCACATGAGAGTGACCCTGCGGTGCCCACCATAGACCCTCTAAGGTGGGCTCTGCAGGGCCTCAGGTGGGCTAGTCACACCCCTGCACACCTCTTACCTGTCAGCCACGATCCTCTGTCAGCCTCCTCCATCACCGGGCCCTGCCTTCTCCTCCTCCATGATCGTTGGCAGGCCGCGCCTCCTCCTCTGTTACTGGGCCCTGCCTCCTCTGCAGGGGCGGACTGGGCCGGGGGGCAGGGTGGCAATTGCAGCCAAATCCCGCCTCCTCCCCCGCTGCCGACGCCAGACCCAGCCTCCTCCTCCCCAGCTGCTGACTGTCACTGCCTGGGGTTCCCCTTTAATTCTTGTGGGCTCTCCTACCTTCTCACCAGCAAATATTTGCTATGTCACATTCACGGTAAGTACAAAGTGTTTCCAAGGAACAATGTTATCTCAATGAAATGCTCTGGCAGCCCTTCAGGTTTCACATTAGATTACAAGTTAAAGGGTTTCCCTCCGTTTTTTTTGCATATATCTAAGGCTAGCATGCAGTACAAATGTGTAAAGAAATACTTTTCTGGGCAATGTATATTTGTTGGATCTGGATTCATTATTGAAAAAAAAGTTTGAGAGTTTAATACTATATAGGTTTTTTTTAAATCGGGCACCTGATTTTGAGAAACTTAAAATATATGAATTGCTGTGTACCATACCTTCCAAGACACAATTAAAGGGGAACTATGAGGTGAGTGCTTTTCATTCACCTCATAGTTCTAGCCGACCTGTGACAATGAGACTGTCACAGGTCGGCTCAGTAGATCGGGAGGTGAGGGAACACATACCGGCGTTCGCTCACCTCTCGATCCTGTCACGGCTCTCTGTCGTGACAGGGGAGGGGCTGGATTCCCCACTCCGAGCCGCCAGCGCTGACTGGCGGAATGGACAGGGGGAGGGGGCGGGTACAGCTGGCTCTGCCTCTAGATAGGCAGAGCCAGGTGTCAGTCACGCTGCTGAGCGGATCCAGACATAATTGTCGGGATCCGCTTCAGCTGCGGAGTCTCAGTATACCGTGAGCTACAGCTCGCGGTATAGTGAGCCTAGGGTGACGGGAGGACGCTAGTTTGTGTCCTCCCGTTACACTAAGGAGAACTATGGGGAAAAGCACTAACCCCATAATTCTCCTTTTAATATGGGAGTTTTGACATAAAAAGAAAGCAGTGTCACAGTAAAGAAATACATGAAATCTATATTTGTATGCACCGATCCTTATTATATATTGCCCTAATAGGCCACCGTTAAAAGTAGAAGGCAGCCACATACAAACACCCCTCGAATCGTTGGAGGTGGGGCCCTGTCACCATTTCTGCTGCACACAGACGCATGGGATAAAAAAGCAAGGTTAGGTGACTGGGCTGTGGGACATAATAGCAAAAATTGAGACTTTATTAAGGGATGAAGTGTAAACGAAGAAGTACTTTATGAGTTTTACAATATGACAGCTGCTCTGTGAAAATGTTATGGACTCACCTACATAAAATACTAAATAAAGTCCCATGCCATCATCACGAATAATCCTTAGCAGTCAGCTTCCTTTAGCAAATGAGTGCAACACAATGTCAGCTTTGCGTTCTTCCAGCATTGCCATCCTTTGCAGCTTTCCGCATTCAGTCACATGACATCTCAGAGCCGCTAAGGAAGATGGTAGACTACCCTCTGGCAGGCACTGTTATCTGAAGGGGGGGGGGGGATAAATAGATAACACCCAACAGCCGTCATTAACTGCATGTCCTGCTCTGATTGAGTTCTGAATGGGACAGCATCTCCACTCAAGCCCACCAGCCCAACATATCTGAAGTGTACCAGAAGGCAAATGATCCCCAGTGCCCAAGTCCCAACCTCCCTGGTAAAGGGTACCGGGGAGGATGGACTACCCTCTGGCTGGTGCTGTGATCACAGGTCCGAAAGGGTAGGAGATAAATAGATAACCCAACAGCCGTCACTTACTGCATGTCCCACTCTGATTGAGTTCTGAATAAGGGAGCATTTCCACTCAAGGCCACCAACCCAACTTCCCAGATAGCAAGGAAAACTTGCCACAAACTTGTGGCAGCGTTAAATTGTAATTCTTGATAACTTGCTGCACACATTCCTGGCAAGTTGTAGACTTGCAGAACACTCGCAGCACAAGTTCTAGTTGACACTTTATGAATTTGTAGCAAATTTGCATGGCAAGTCTACAGCAAAAGTCCTGCAGGTCTGAGCAAGAGCTCTGCAAGCTCGCTGGTCTGGAGACTTGCAATGCTGACTTGCTGGAATTGTGCAACAAAATTGTGAAGCTCGGCAAGTCTGCAATAGTTTAGCAAGTCATTTTCAAACTTGCAGCTCAATTGCTTGCTATCTGGGTTACATATCAATTGAACTGCACCAGAAGGCAATTGCCCCCCTATGCCCAAGTCCCACCCAGCCCGGTACAGGGTACTTACATTTGCTTTCTTGGCTGTAATGGCCCTTTTTAGATTTGACAACACACCCCCACTTTGATTGATCATTTCTATGCCAAATTAAAACCGCTGCAGAATTGATATTCGTTGTGAGCCCGTCATATAAAAGCCTTTATTTGAAAAGGGTGTGAGATCTACAAACAAGGAAAGAAACTACTTGTTGTTTTATTTGTTGTAATCTGTAGCTGTGAAAGAGGTCAGACTGTCCCCACAGAATAAATTACATGGTGACGTGACGTTTTATATTGAAGCAAAGGAGAATTATGATTTGTGGTGTGGGCAGCATTCATTGTGAAGGCTTATGGATGATGTACACGGCGATTAGCACTGTTGTTTATGCCTGGAGGTGGATAAACCGGTCCTCGCATTTCCTCTACTACCTCTGACATGTAAAAGTCAAGAAGGGGAACGCTCAAAAGACATAAATTGCTTTCACAGTGAAATAATGCCCACATGTTTTACAAGAATTCTGTGGGATTGGCCTTCTGGTTATAGCTCTGAAATGCGATAGTTTGATACCAACGCTGACAATCTAGATTTTTTTTGTGCTTATAATGGGGCTTGTATAATAATCTAGGCTTCATTGACCCCTGGCAAAGAAAGGGTTCATCGTACAATGTGCACAGGCTGTTTTAAATGGATGAGCCCCTGCCAATCTAATGGGATAAACAAATGGCTCAGTAAAAACTGACTGTGGTTTGCTTCTGTGGTTTCGGTGGTTACAGTAAGTGTGCATTCTAAAGGATAAAACTGAGAGGAGTTTTAATTTCCAATTCTGCAAAAATCTAGAAATTGTGGTGAAATGCATTCAAGTCAATAGGGAAGGCAAAGTTACTGTGTTTTTGGTGGTATTTTAAGGGGCTTTAAAGGGTTATGGAAGCTTTCTTCAAATATCCTGGGCTTGTTTTTGTGCCAAAAATCGGTATCGCCTTAGGCTCATTACTTTATGCTTTTTGTCTATACCAGAGGAAAATACACAAATAGGAAAAAAAGTAAATTATTGGCCCCCCCCCCCCCCCCACTTAACACACACAAATGTGAGGAGCTCCAGAATGAAATAAATTAAACAACACCTGAAATCGGTAATTCTGCTGCAAAGTCACTACACTCATCCCTACGCAATAAGTATTATTTTTAATTATCTTAAAGGAGAACTATGGGGTTAAGGCTTTTCCCCATAGTTCTCCTTAGGGTAACGGGAGGACACAAACTAGTGTCCTCCCGTCACCCTAGGCTCAGTATACCGCGAGCTGCAGTTCACGGTAGTGGATCCCGACAATTCTGCCTGGATCCGCCCAGCTGCGTGAGTGACAGCTGGCTCTGCCTATCTAGAGGCAGAGCCAGCTGTACCCCCCCCCTCCCCCATCCGTTCCGCCAGTCAGCGCTGGAGGATCGGAGCGGGGAGGGGGGAATCCAGCCCCTCCCCTGTCACGGCAGAGAGCCGTGACAGGATCGAGAGGTGAGCGAACGCCGGTATGTGCTCGCTCACTTCCCGATCTACTGAGCCGGCCTGTGACAGTCTCATTGTCACAGGTCGGCTAGAACTATGAGGTGAGTGAAAAGCACTCACCTCATAGTTCTCCTTTAAACGATACACAGAGGACACAGCTCCTCCATAGATACAGTGCAGTGGCCAAGTGTTGTCACTCTAGGACAAGAAATGTGTTACTGGCTGATTCGACAGGTAAAAATAAAATAAAAAGGTCTTAAAAAGAAAACGAATGCAGCCACCACATCTCAGGGTTGGCAAGCTTTGATATATTACATATGTGTTCTTCTGTTTAAATTAGGGTTGCACAGATACCAAGTACAGTACTCGGTACAAGTACGAGTACATGTACCGATACTTTTGAGCTCCAAGACTACACTAGAGAAAAATTGAAAAATTAGGAGGCAGCTGTCATTTGTAAGGAGCACACGGAGCTCCTGGGATTTGTACATCTCTGTTTTAATGTATGATTTTGTTTTTATAAATATAAATAAAGGGATGCACAGATGCCAGTTTTGCGAGTACGAGTACTGGTACTTGCCGAGTACTTACAAGTACGAGTACTGATATATTTTTGTTTATTGTCATATGACAGTTTTTCTAAAACAATACAGACTAATGATTTCAGGACATTGGTAGAACGCCAGAGCCCGGTCCCAGCTGCAACCGCTGCAACCCTGGTAGTTCTCATGAAAATGCCAAGTATCTGCACTGGTACTCGAAAAGTATCTGTGCAACCCTAGTTTAAATACACTTTATTCATAACTTGTATCTGTTGATAGTGACAACTGAGTAATTCTTGCCACAGTGTTGCTATTTTTTTGTTTACTAACCTATTCACTGCTGCAGGACAATATGACACAATACAAAGCAACCTGATTGTATAAAGCACATTTCTTGTGCACTGGAAAAGCTAAACAGAAACCATAAATAGAACCTTACACTTGCCTATTTGCTATTTTTGAAAATTGACCTTTTATTATTAACTGAAAAAAAAAGGATTTGGTTTTAAATGTGATTATAAATATAAACAGCCCCTCCCCTGTCACGGCAGAGAGGCGTGACAGGATCGAGAAGTGAGCGAACGCTGGTATGTGTTCGCTCACCTCCCGATCTACTGAGCCGCCCTTTGACAGTGTCATTGTCACAGGTCGGCTAGAACTATGAGGTGAGTGAAAAGCACTCACCTCATAGTTCTCCTTTAAGGCCCCATTCACACTAGAATCGTCCAGCACATACAGCTCCATGCTGCGTGCACCATTGTATCGGGCAGCTCCCGGGAAGGACAGGTGCTGCGTGTGATTAGTACACAGCCCCTATCCTTCTCTATGGGACTACACGGCCGTACGCCGCTCTACACTCAGCTGCCCTGCACGCTGACAGGCTGGATCTTGTCTGCGTCCGAGCAGGGAAACACGCACCCGCACGGACCTGCACTTGAGATGAGCGTAGGGGGGCGTATGGCCGCGCAGTCCCATAGAGAAGGACGGGGGCTGCGTACTAATCACACACAGCACCTGTCCTTCCCGGGAGCTGCCTGATACGGCCGTGCATGTTTCTAGTGTGAATGAGGCCTAACTATTAAAAAAATGTTTATTATTTGTGTATCACTCGGCTGTAGATCCTCAAATCATCTCTAAATTGGTTCGGATGCTATCCTTACTTCTGGAGGGGGGATTCTTTTGTTCCCCATGGTCCCTGTGTGTGTTTTAAAGTAGTCACGGCTCCAAGCTCACTTCCTTGGACTATAATCTCAAGTTTAGTTTACTGATTAGATCTGTGCACGGACAACCTCCTGATCGGAGCAGTAGGGATCAGATGCCACCGCTGTGACATCAGTGTCCATCCAGTTTTTTCTTCCATCTTGAAATGAAGAAAAAAACTGAAATGACCGGACATCGTCAGTGGCGTAACCAGAGTTATGGGCGCCCGGGGCAGAACATTTTTTTCGCCCCCCCCCCATATTATATAAACATCCACTAAAACTGTACCCCACACATATTTATCAGCTAAAGGTCTATGGGGAATTGGACGTAAATGGACTTATATCCATTTACATCAGGTTAACCTTGATCCGGCAGGATCAGGTCTGTCTAAACAGAACACTTCTGGGTTTTTCTTCCAGAACCGGCTGGAGTCGGGGGTAACTGGACACCTGTCTGTTTAGACCTAGCTGCCCATATTCTCACATTGGGCATTCAGTCAGGTTCCGCCCAAAAAACTGACAGGCGAACCCAATCGGAACCACCCGTGTGGCCTTAACCTTACACTTAAAATGAGCCCTCTCCTGAAAGCATGCTAATTGCTTTAGTTTAGTGTAGAGCAAACCATTGCTTGTGAATTGTCTACAAAATTTCTTACTTGCAGGTTATGCCAATAATAGAACTTCCTGCCGCCGGCTGATAATGCTGAGCTGCTCCTTTGATATGAGCAGCAGCATTGTCAGTCCCAATTGGCTCATAAAAAGCTATTTACATACAAAAGCTGTATACATGGAGGCATAATGCCAAAGATACAGACATATAGATTTTGAATTTACATACACTTTAATGACAAGGCCAAATCTTTTACCTGTTGTGTCTTTTTGCAATGCTTTGCCTGTGGTTTGCCTAGGACTTTGGCTTTCAGGTGTCATGTTAAATTTCCATAGTCTGTTTTTGCATAGGGCTGCAGATACTTGCTGCGGAATAACAACATGAGCGTGGTACACGGAGATTGTCATGGTGCTGCCAGGAAAACCTTTGTACCCATGATGCATGTACATGTCACTGTAGAGGGTGGAGGAAGGATGAGAAGAAAGGTCTTTGTCTTTGATACAGTTGTCAGACATCAGTGAAATGGTGGCCTTTCTGGCCTTTATTGTCTTAAGAAAACCAGCTGTGTATAGCACCGAGCTTCCATCTATAGCTCGGCTTGCATAGCGTTGAGTGTGTCACAGCACATTGCACCGGGTGAGGACGGGGATGCGTCTTTCTGTAAGACAAAGACTCATGTCACAGCATTGTGTCCTGATAATGCCATTGTCATCACCTCCCTGATTAGCAGCATATTCAAAATGCTGAACAAAAATCATAAGTATTCCCTACAGTGCAATCCATCATAATTTTTACGACAGGTGCTTTTTTTTAGACCATTCTTTCTCTTTGTGTTATTATCTGCTCGCATTCCTTCAACCTGTTCCCTCAGGTGTAATGAACGTATAAGGTGGTATGGCGCAGGAGCCCAGATGCCAAGCTGCCACATATATGCGTCAGCCAGCTCTACTGTTCTTCACTGAGAACGTGCTCATCGGCGAGCTCCCAGCACAGTGACCGAGACATTATTAAAGGAGAACTATGAGGTTAAGGCTTTTGTCCATAGTTCTCCTTAGGGTAACGGGAGGACACAAACTAGCGTCCTTCCGTCACCCTAGGCTCAGTATACCGCGAGCTGTAGCTGGCAGTATACTGAGACGCCGCAGTATACCAGAGCAGCTGCTCACGGTATACTGAGACGCCGCAGCTGAAGCGGATCCCGACAATTGTGGCGGGATCCGCCCAGCTGTGTGACTGACAGCTGGCTCTGCCTATCTAGAGGCAGAGCCAGCTGTACCCGCCCCGTCCCCGTCCGTTCCGCCAGTCAGCGCTGGCGGATCGGGGAGGGGAGGGGTGGAATCCAGCCCCTCCCCTGTCACGGCAGAGAGCCGTGACAGGATCGAGAGGTGAGCGAACGCCGGTATGTGTTCGCTCACCTCCCGTTCTACTGAGCCGACCTGTGACAGTTTCATTCATGAAAAGCACTTACCTCATAGTTCTCCTTTAACAGCTTGCAGTTACCTCTTGCACCTGGGAGCTGGTGGGATGGCCTCATAATCATGTGACCACTGTGATAGCCAATTAAAGGGGTCAGGAAGCTGGCCTCCATCTCCCACCATCAAGATCTCTTAAAGTGCCACTGGGAAAGTCAGCGCAGTTTTAAAGCGATTAAAGGCGTTAAAGGGATACTATAATGGTTTTGGGTAATTTTTATTTTATATATATATTAGAGGTGCACCAGCAAGCCTCTTCTCCTAAGATCTAAGGACCACTGACCTAATCACATCTAATGCAGGTCCATTGACTTGCATTAGACGTGAGGACACCGAGGGGCATTGCATAGTCAGAGTGGAGGAGGAGAAAGAGCACTAACTGCCGCAGGACCTGAGGATCGGGTGAGTATATCTGCTTTATTCCTGTAGAGAAAAACAAGCACTTTACGTATTAAAGCCATTGGATCAGCATGACAGAAAGTCAATAGCCTTTTTAGAAGGAGAGATCAACAATGTCATCCTACATATCCCCACAGTGCAGGTCTTCTTGAAGGAACATCTACAGGTCTATTCACTAAAGGGTGAAGGAGAAGACAGGAGAAGTGAACAATCTAGGACAAAATAGCTGATTTGGAAACATTCTCCAATTCAGCTCACTTCCCAGTTCAGCTATGTTGTCCTAGATTGGTCACTTCTCCTCCCTCCTCCAAACTCTTTACCCTTTTGTGAATAACCCTGATAACCTTTCTGCAATTGAACCAAAGTTTTGGCTGGAGTTCCACTTTAAACCAAATGGAGCAGAGTTTTGACTGAATGCTGCAACCATATTGATTATTCTCCGGCCCGATTATATTATGTAATATACGGTATATATCCCGCAACATTTTAGAAACAAAATATCACATTTCTTGTCAGCTCTATATGCAGAAGACCACACGGGTGTGTTTTTTATTTTGGTGATGGTGCCATGTCCATCTTCTATGTGTCCTGGTCAGGTGCTGCTGCCCAACATTATATTTACGTCACTGCCATGTGCTAAAGTCCCGGAAATATTCCATCAGGTAGACGTTGTATCAGCAGCCTCTATTATCATAGTCTTCTCTCCATTTTCCTGTTAAAGCATTTGTGCAGATGACTGTGCAAACCAATAGGCAGAGTTAGACCACCCTGCTCAGCGTACTCCATCATCTAACAGACCAGGTCAGACACAGCTGCTCTTCTCCTCTGCAATACAAGGACACTTGTGCAGAGGAGAGTGCCTGGTACCCAGCTCTGCCAGCACAGAGCACTGCAGTGTGAGGAAGCAGCATTTCCTCTAAGATAAAATTGTTGTTGTAAGGCATTTCACAGCAATATTTAGGTAAAAACCTCAAACATATGGAGCTATTACGAGTAGAAAAGCCGAGCCATTCAGTGGTGCATTAAGGCATTTTTTTGAGTAGAAACACATTATAAGTTATGAGATTCTTCAAGTTGATCTAAGATTATTCAAAATGTCATTGACCCGCTTTTCTGGTTTTCTTAGTACTTGTCAACATCGCACTTTGTTCTCAGAACATCAGGATTAGTGAATTTAAAGTGTTCAGCTATGTTGTCAGTAAAATACCAATTATTGAAAACCGGAGTAAAAAAATCAGAGGCCAGTTGGGTCTTCAATACATAATTCCCTGGCCCACATTAAATGGCAGATTCTGATTGGTTGCTCCCTGCAATATCTCCGCTTTAGGATAATATTATTATTATTATTATACAGGATTTATATAGCGCCAACAGTTTGTGCAGCGCTTTACAATGTAAGGAAGACATTACATCTACAATACAATTCAAGACAAGATGGTAAGGAGGGCCCTGCCCCTGAGGGCTTACAATCTAAAAGGGAGGGACCAGTGATACATGAGGAGGTAGCTGTGTGGGGATGAATTGTTTGATAGTTCAGTGGTTAGGTTGAGGTGGGATAGGATTCCCTGAAGAGATGAGTCCTTAGGGATCACCCAAAGGCAGTCAAGGTGGGAGATAGATGGACAGGTTGGAGTAAAGAGTTTCAGAGCATGGGAGAGACTCGAGAGAAGTCCTGGAGGCGAGCATGGGAGGAGACGACAAGGGAGCTGGAAAGCGGAGGGTACGGTTAAGGTGATATTTTGAGACAAGGTTGGAGATATAGCCGGGGGCAGAGTTGTGGATGGCTTTATAAGAGATTGTAGCACTGCTCCTCCATAGATACAATACAGCGAGGGACTGTTGTCACTCTAGTACAGGAAGTGTGTTACGTGTCGGATTACCAGCTTAAACTAAAGGGAAAAAAATCCAGAAAATAATAAAACGAATGCAGCCGCCACATCTAACATCCAGTAAGCGGCAATATTTTACATTTTTATTCTTGGGTTTAGATATCCTTTAAAAAAAAGGTTTGAAATCCTCTTATCTAACTCCAAACAATTGATAAGATCTCTGTAGCCTTCTTTCAGTAAGCCACCATGAGCACTTAACATTTAATACATACGGGTTTTACATATATATATAAATACCATGATCGGTATGCTGCGTCATCCCTGCACACGACAAGCACGCAAACACAACTTTTGTGAACTCTCTGCCCCACCCAGCCCCTGACATCCCACGACAATATGCATTGTAATAATATATATAGATTAGTTGGAGATTTGCAACAACTGTCACCCTCACAATGACAAGTATGTAAATGTCAATGTGAGCAAGAGAATGAAAAGGAGAAGAAAAGACAAGCAACCTTTGTTGGGACTCTGCTTCGGGATGATTGAACGCTTATTATTGAATACTTATACGCAAGCATTTAGTGTACTTGTTTGACTTACAAAAGAAGAAAAATGCAAACGGGTATCAGTAAAATAAACTAAATGATAAACAGCAAAAACTCAATATGTTTTTTTTTTTTGGTGCAAGGTTATCTATTCACTGAAGAAATGTTCAAATTACTTCCAAACTGTGCAAATAAACCCAATGCTTCTGGTTTTGAAATGTCCGTCAACCCCTGGACACCAGATGAAACTTTAAAGCTCATATTTCCACTTTTGTAGTCATATTTGATGAAGCCCCCTCTATGAAGAAGCCTGGGGGTGAAATATGTGAGAGGTTGTAGCTGGTTGGGGGTGTACAGTGCTGGCATCTGTTATACTTTTATTCACTGTTATATTAGATTTGCTGTGACTCTCAATAAAGTCTGAAGTATTGGAATTCTCTGCATAGTGCGGTCTGTTCGTATACTACTAACAAACCAAGGTGGAGACGCACCTATTAGACCAGCACCTGGGGAGTCCTGATGGTGGCTAAGGAATTGGAGCGGTGAGATTTCCTTTGGCTCCCCTCTATATGTTTGTTATGTGTTCCCATTCACACAGCATAACAAAAAATAATTTGTAATTACAATTAAGTAGATTTTCTTCTCACCAATTATGTGTAATATTCAAACTTTGAAAAAATAAATAAATATCAGTTTTATCTATATAATCACCCATTTTATTTTCCATAAAGTCAACTCTGTCTCCCAAATCATTAAGTTCCACAGTAAATTTGTGAATTAAGGAAGTAAAATCATCATGCAATGAATTGCGGAGAGACAGAAGCATATCTTTTAATGTGGTGTCCATGACAGGCTGATTAGATGTGGGGTATGCATCCAGCAGTGCATTGTGATCATCAGGACTGTCAGCAATATCCTCATTCTCCTGAAGGGGCATAGAGCCACTGCTTACCTCCCTCTCTCTGGGATTAGGAGTTACTCTCTTTGATTTTGGCTTCCCTGGGTTGCCTTCAGTGGATGAGCCTGCACTGCCCGAGTTGTCAGCTAGGGTCTCATTTGGCGCCATTAGTTTTTTCCCCATCTCTTTTGTGGACACAGTGAAGGAGGCCGTTGCTCGAGACGAGCCGCCGCCATCTTTGTGGCGTCCGTGAGGGCCGGCGGTTTTGAAGAAATCCGTAAGTTTCCGCGGCCCCCCTTTGTGTTTTCTTTTATTCATACTGGTCCCGAGTGACATAGGATAGTATAAATGAAGAAATCTGCCGTTATCGGTCCCCTGTGCCGTGTCGCTATGCCCCGCTGTGGAAACAAATCCAGAGCTCTTTTCCTATGCGGCCATCTTCCACCACGGTTGGCCACGCCCCCCCAGCAGTATATACTCTATATAGAGTATATACTGCTAATACACTGCGGACAATACATTTACAATGATACTAACATGAATGTATTAAATGATCTGTATGTAGCCCTGTACTATGGATCATTTAACCCATTCATGTTAGCAGAGGATCATTGTAAATGTATTGTTGCAGGCACTCTATATGTACATGTACTATATACTACATATAGAGTGCACTGAACAATAGATTTACAATTATCCTCTGCTAATATGAATGGGTTAAATGATCCATAGTACATGATATGTAGCCCTGTACCCCCTTTTCCACTTGCAGAGCTAGGTTATTTTTCTTTTAAATAAATATTCATGTAATTTTATTGGTATCTATCTACCAGTAGCTGCCTCATTTCCCACCCTCGGCTTATATTCGGGTCAATACTTTTTCCCATTTTTTTTTGTAAAATTAGGTACCTCGGCTTATATTCGGGACGGCTTATACTCGAGAATATACGGTATTAGTCGAAGCCTGAAGAAGGGGGATTGTTACAACCTTTAAAATGTGTTGGCTTCTTCTGATAAATCCAAATAAATTCTTAGTCTGGTGGAGTGGCTCTTCTATTCCCTACCTGAATATATTTCTATAAGGTCTGTCTATGAGAGAGCTAAAAAAAAGAGCTACCAATGAACTTAATAAAAATTATATTGGATTAATCTAGTAAACCACATCATAATAGTAATATTACAAATACAAACCTAACAGTGATTCTAACCCTTCCAGATTCTATCCAAAATTGAAAAAAAAATGGCTTTAGATATACACTGCGTAGCCCCCCCAAAAAAGTCACAAACGCTAATATTTAATTGGACCGCCTTTAGCTTTGATTACGGGACACATTCACCGTGGCATCATTTTAATAAGCTTATACAATGTCACATTTATTTCCATCCAGAGTTGCATTCATTTTTCCCCAAGATCTTGTAATGATGATGGGAGAGTCGGACCGCTGTGTAAAGTCTTCTGCAGCACATCCCAAAGATTCTCAATGGGGTGAAGGTCTGGAATCTGTGGTGGGCAATCCATGTGTGACAATGCTGTCTCATGCTCGCTGAACCACTCCATCATAACCTGAGCCCGATGAATCCTGGCATTGTCATGTTGGAATATATCCAATGTTCCATCAGGGAAGAAAAAAATCAGTTGATGGAAAAATCTGGTCATTCAGTATATTCAGGTAGGAAGTTGACTTTTTGGGGGGGGGACATAACATTGCTGAACCTAGACCTGACCAACTGAAGCAACCCCAAAACATACCACAGCCCGAAATCCAGGTGGTGACTTTTTTTTGCCCAGACGGTGTATTTTTATTTTTGGTAGATTGGGGAAGGATTAAAATGTCTGGTAGTTATGTCACAACAGTGTCCAGATGTATCCCCTGCATTCCTTACAACTTTTAGGACCATGCAGTAAATGGTGGTGCTCACAGTGATGATCATGGATGGCGCCATGCAATATCAAGTCTTGATGCCAATGAAGATCACCAGCACTCGAAGAATACTTGTAAATTCTTGCTTGTATTTATTGTAAAAGGTGCGTCACATGCAAAAATGGGGCCACGCAGGATCCCTTCATCAGGGTGCATAGTGACACTAGAATTTACAAGTATTCATCGAGTGCTAGTGATCTTCATTTGCATCAAGACTTGGCAGTTATGTCAGGTTTCTTTTTTTGTTGTTGTTGTTGTTGTTGTTTGAGTTCTAATTGGGTAGATTTTTTTTCTCAGTTCCTCCCAGGAAGCAAAAGGAAATCGCTAGAGGTGCCCCGAAATGGAAAATGTCAAAGCCGAAACCAAAATACAAAAATTGTCAGGCCGAAACCAAAACGGAAAATGTTTTTTATTTTAATTTTTTTCAAATATTTTATTTTAATTTATTTTTCATAAACTTTCTAATTTTTTAATATGTATTTTTATTTATTTATTCATTTTTTATTAAATATTTTTATTTTGTACTTTACTTTTAGGGGCTTTGGGGAAATATTGTGGGGTAGTAAACATACTCTGTCCTCAATTATGTACAAACACTCAGTGATCACTGATCGCTGAGTGTTTGTACCCACTCTCCTTTCTGACAGCTGTCACAGGAGGCTGAGGGAAGGGAAGAGAGCTCAGCCTCCCGTGACAGCGCTTGCTGTCTCTGCCCCCACTCCGCTCTGCCTCTGCCGGACTGTGACAGGAGGCTGAGCGGTGTGGGAGGAGAGGCGCCGGCCACTCACAGCGCTCTCCTCACGCAGCACTCGGCTGGCTGTCACAGTTTCTCTCCTCCCCGCTGGGACACAGAGCACCGCCCAGCGGGGAGGAAAGAAAGCAGGGATGCGCGGATGTATCGGCAGGAAAATGGCACTTTCGGCATTTAGCCAAAAGTGCCATTTTTGGCCGATATGTTTCGGCGCATCCCTAGAAATTGCACAACTGAGACAAAAACAGCTTTAATTGGCCGAAGATCTAACCATTGTCCACTACAGAAAAAACACCCAAGTGCTGTAACTGCTTTCGGTGTCAATGCTACAGAGAGATTGCCCTTACTTCCTATCCTGTTGGGCAATCAGAAAGTGAGGAGATCTCTCCCAAGTGGGGTTACAGATAACAATAAAAAAATCATGACAGTTGCTTTAACACAAACATAAAAACGAACAGAAGTCATTTTACTTATCAGGTGACAAAGCTAAACTTAATCTTGACAAACAGGGTTATCACAAAGTGGTGAAGAGTTTGGAGGAGGCAGGAGAAGTGAACAATCTAGGACAACATAGCTGAACTGGAAAGTGAGCTGAAGTGGAGAATTTTTCCAAATCGGCTATTTTGGCCTAGATTGTTCACTTCTCCGGCCTTCTCCAAACTCTTCACACTTTTGCGAATAACCCTGAAAGTATTTATTTAAAAAAATACTTTGATGATTCTATTATTTTTCTAATCTATGGCTGTAATCTTTGGCTTTTAATAACTGAGCTGCTATTTAGTACCACTTGACTGAACAAAATGGCTGCTTCTTCCTGTCTATGTCGTGGGTGTTTTAAAAAAAAATCAAGTGAGTTAGGCTGATAATGCACCCATATAATTACCGGTGGTATTGTACACCGTGATGCTGCTACTTGTCAAAAGAATGATTCACTGTTTTGCTAAATAAGACGTATTACGCAGCATGAAGCTTACACCCACCAACACTGATGCCAAAAACAAAAATCAGTTTTTACACGGTTGACCAGAACTGAACTGCTCTACTACAAAGCCAAGTGTTGCAAGAGTTAGCTTGTACAAAGGCGAGGGCTGGGGCTCTGTACGTGTGTTAAATGTTCTCCTTCTTGAGATCTATATAAAGTTGTTTTAGCGAGATTCCTGCACCTCGCAAAACCATACAGGTGTCTGCTCAGATTATTCTTGGACTATACGCAACAGTAGGAGTGTGTCTACGCATGAAAAGTACAAAGCCATTTAGCCCTATTGTCATGACAGATCGTTACAGCCGTCTATCACCATATAAACCAAGTGTCATCTTCTCGAGTGGGACCCCAACGCTTCCTGTCTCTTTCTCCTGTCTCTTGCTCACACAGGGCTTGGCGAACAAATTGCCTGGGAGCTAAGTGGCGTAAAAAATTGGGATTTGAACTGTTTGGGATATATTGAGTGCTTGATTTTTTGAATATTTGTTGTCTCCCTTCCTTTTTAGACCCTTTTTTAGTATTTAAAAACTCTTTTTCCTTTTCTGTCAGTTTTTTTAAACTGTTCCCTTTTTTTTTTTTTTTTCCCCTCAGGTTGCAGTGCTCTTGTTAGGGGGAGGGGTTAATTGAGCTCAGGTGTCTCTCATTGAGCAGGTGTATTATAAACTAGTGCATCACTCATTTTGAGCTTGCTCACACAGGGCTTGGCGAACAAATTGCCTGGGAGCTAAGTGGCGTAAAAAATTGGGATTTGAACTGTTTGGGATATATTGAGTGCTTGATTTTTTGAATACTTGTTGTCTCCCTTCCTTTTTAGACCCTTTTTTAGTATTTAAAAACTCTTTTTCCTTTTCTGTCAGTTTTTTTAAACTGTTCCCTTTTTTTTT
>NW_017307341.1:79045-84469 GCF_000935625.1 Nanorana parkeri
AACTAATTAGGGGTATGGAGGACCAGAGCTACGAGACGAGGCTACTAAATTTAAACATGTTCACATTAGAGGTGAGGAGATTAAGGGGGGATATGATTTCCATGTACAAAATGTTTAATGGTGGTAGCAACATTAGCGATAAACTGTTTAAAATTAACTCCGTTACAAAAACTAGAGGCCATAACCTAAAATTGGTGGAAAAAAAATTCCAGCACAAGGTGCGAAGGGGGTTCTTCACAGTAAGATCAGTTAGGGTCTGGAACTCACTGCCACAGGCGGTGATTTCAGCAAATAATGTGGAATTGTTCAAGAAACTTTTGGACGATTTCTTAAGGGACCGTAATATACAGGGGTACGGGTACTCCTAGAATGAGATCCTAATAGGTTGGACTTGATGGACTAATGTCTTTATTCAACCTCAAATACTATGTAACTATGTAAGATCAAGTGGGAGATTATCTCAACCTAAAACGGGGAGGCCAAAGTGACGTACTTTGGTCATTTGTCATCTTTTCGCCCACCTGGGAAAGAGAGAAGCGTGGAAGAAAAATGATTCCCAATGTCAACAACCATGAAATAATAAATGGTCTCTTTAACGCTTTGAAGACCGGGGTGTTAAACCCCCTTCCTGTCCAGGCCATTTTTCAGTATTTAGCGCTGAAGTACTTTGACATTTGTTTAGTTATGCAACGCTGTACAGAAAGTAAACCCACTGAAAATTAGTTTCGTTTCATTTCAGATCCATTGGGATTTTTTTTTTCGTAGTTATTCGGATCCACTCGTTATTCGTAACAAATATGAATTTTCGTTTTTTCATTTTGAGCATTCAGATGTTTGTTTGTTTTTTAAACTGATTTCCTTGAACTAATTAATGAAAAAAACAGTGTCGGGTGTCGCAAACTGGGAAACCCGAGCACAAGGGTAGGTAGGCAGAACATTACGGTCCTGGTGCTAAGGATGTTGGTGGGCCTTTTTATGGAAATGGAGACGGTCACCGGGTACCCTCTTCATCCTGTCTGGGCTGTGATTTGTAGTCTCTCTACAGCTTGGAATCAGTGGTGAAGCGACAGGGCCCGGTTGCAGCTGTGACCCTGGTAGATCTGCCACTGACTCCAAGCTGTACAAATCTTAGCAATACATTATACCGCATTATACAACTATAGACGACTACAAATCCTAGTAATACATTACACAGCAATGCAGAATATTACCACTAACTGTAGAGGACTACAAACCTCTTATGGTGAAGATGATTGTCTGCTGGACACCTTCCAGGTTGTGGCCCTCTAGCGCACCCGCACAGACTCAGGAAACTGGTTGCAACACCGGGGCTCAGGACACAAATAGCAGTACAGGATACAGAGGGACACAGGAGCAGGAGTGCAAACAACAGTGGGAAGAGAACAACAGAGAGACAACACAACACGATCATCGGGAGATAACAGAGGAGTGAGGCTGCAAGAACAAACAGCCATACAGGAGGAAGAGAAACTCACTGGTAAGCAGGATCTCACAGGGAGCATATGGGAATAACAGGAGACACAAGAAACAAAGCAGGTAAATAGCAATCCTCAGGGATCCAAGTCAAATAGTACACAGGGGGTCCACTCAAGTGTAACAACTTGTTGCTTGCACATCAAGCAGCAAGTGAGCAGAGCATTTAACACAGAGGTTCAGCGTGGATAGGCAGGAACCTGAGCACCTGGGACAGGAGGCAAAACCCAGCGCCGAATCAAGGCACGGGGAAGTGTGACATCGGGTCTCCCCCCAATTCATGCCAGGCCCCTTAGGTCTGGTCGAAATTTTAAGGGGGGACTCCATGCCAAAAAAATTAAAAAGTGTAAGGTGCCCCGTGAAATCTATTACCAGACCCTTGATCCGAGCAGTGGCTCGGCAGAGCAGGAAAGGGGTGGGATGAGCATGCATCTCCCCCCTCCCTGCACCATACAGGCAATTTGCCCTCAACATGGGGTAGGGTCCCCATGTTGATGAGGACAAGGGCCTCTTCCCCGCGCCCTTGTGGTGGTCTGTGGGCAAGGGGGCTTATAGGAATCTGGGTGCATTCCCTAGGTGAATGAGTAAAGAGTAAATGTTTCCCCTATTTATTCACCAAATAAACATTCAATAGTAAATAAACACAAAACACAGTTCCTTTATTGATCCGGCGTCGATCACATCGTCCAGCGATGTAAATCCTCCTGATCCTCGATACCCGACGCCTGCCGACCCGAGGAAACAAAAAATTCCGCTGCTCACCGTCTCAACCGAATCTTTGTTTACATCAGGCAGTGGGCGAGAAATAAAGTATTGGCTACTATATTTCAAATTGCAATAGCCAACATTTCAGAACACCAACCCACATTCAAGAGTGACGCATCTGGCTGTTTAATTACAATGGCCAGACAGGAATGGGTTAAAGTGCATCCTCAGCCAAGCCAAAACCTAATTAAACTTTATTTTGTTCTGCTACCTGTGGATGCTTTGGGGAGGTTTCCTCTCAACATATACGGTTACGTTCAGATTTGTTTTTTCTTTCATTCGGAAATTCGGATGCATCCGGATGTCTGAATATGCCAATATTTGTCCGACTTTCAACTTGAAATGAAACAAATCTTACATGTCTAAATATTTTCCTTCCACTGTAAACTATTTATCCCCCAGCCACATGTAATAGGGATGAACAAAGGCCGACATGTTTGAAGTTTGGGTGAGAGCCATGGCTGCCCCCATAGACACAGCGTAGTGTGTGCACCTAGCCACCCAGGGACTAAAAGTCTGTCATTCGCAGGATTATTAGGTAACAATAATGGAAAAAAAGAATTAACAAAATACAGCCACCACATCAAAGGAGTGTTAAGCTGCAATATATTACATTCCTGTTCCTGTTTTTTAGATACTCTTTAAGGGGAGGAGGAAGTTATATATGACTGATTACAGTTAACTGATAGTCAATAAATGGTAAAATAGGAACAATTGTTATTCAAATTTTTTTTAGTTACTTTAATGTTTAGGGCCGGATTTATTCTCTCTGCTGCCCCAAGGTCAGGTTCCTCAATGCGCCCCCCTGCCGCCATCCACACCCCTGCTTCCCCTCTACTCCCTGCTGCCCCGAGGGCGGGCCTTGGTTGGCCTTGTGGGAAATCCGGCCCTGCTAATGTTGTCAAAAGAGTGTCCCATGATCTGCATATTAAAAATCTAGTCTAAATACATTGTAACAATAATATTGTTACAATCTATTAATTAATGCTGCCTGCAAATATGGAAGGATGAGATGGCAGGATTTGTTTATTTGTCTGATGTTCTGATTTAGCCACCAATATACGGCGCCCTATATAAATCCCTACATTGGCTGGGTGTGTACATATGTGTGCTTTGACATTTTAATACCTGATCCCAGGACGAGATAGCAAGCAAAACAAAGAGATAACTGAACAGCAGTCATGGTAACATAGAACATAAACGATAAACATCACATTAGCTGGAATTCGTTAAAAAAATAATTCAGCGCAAAAGGTCAGCATGAAAATGGCTTTTGGGACCTCCTCTCAATGCGCGGCTTTGCAGACCAACTATAAAGTTTTAGTACGATGATATTATGTTCCCTCCAGACTTGCCCATATCTTCCCCGCTTCACCCCCCAACTGCTTTCACCACTGTAATGAACCGGGAACTATGCTCCACATTTGGACATGCCCAATTGCACAATGTTTTTGGTGCAAAATGTTTGCTTTTATAAGCTCCCTCATTCAATGTATATCTGTATTGCTGTATTGCTCTATTGCTCGCTTGCTATATTGCTCTCAATCTCCTACAACACACTACATAGGGCCGCGGTGTCAGCAGCCTTATATAGTGTGCTGCAGGGACTTAGCTGTGAGACATGATTGGGCAGAGTCATCGTGACTCTGCCCAATCATGGCTCTATATTTGTACTGAGCCCTGATTGGCACAGTCTTGCACCTGACCTGCGGTCAGGTGCAGGACTGTAGCCAATTGCCGCTTCGGACGGCGCAGTGCATTGTGGGATGTGCCGCGGTCGAACAGACCGCGGACATCCCATAATGTTCGGTGTTCGCCGAACGCTCGAACATGCAATGTTCGAGTCGAACCTATGTTCGACTCGAACGTTCAGCCCATCCTTATACATTATAATGATTCCTCGATATTGCTTCTCGGGTTCTTGTTTCCTAAACCCCTTCTCTACTCTTTCTCCTCCTTTATTCTTTACTTTTCCTGCTTTTTCTTTTTTTCTCTTTTTTTTCCCTTGCTCTTTCATCTTTTTTTTCTTTATTTTAATCTGATTAATAGTGATTTAATTCCATCAAGACCCTGGACTCCGCCCCTGTTTTTTATGTTTGAAGCCGATCATCTAGCTATCTATCTTTGACGTAATGACCTTGTCCTGTCTATCGCCTATTGATTGTCGTTCTTATTATCCCGGTCAGACTGTACCCTTTTATTCCAATTCCACTCTTGTGACATATATTAGTATGCATTTCTCTTTCTCAGATTTTTGTACTTTAAGAAAAAAATTCCATTAAAAATGTATTGAACGAAAATGGCTTTTGGATTTTGAAATCAAGCTTGCGCTGCATGTGGCTTCTTAGGTGGCGTTCCAGGCAGGGCCCCACCTAAGACCCGGCCTCAGGGCAGCAGGGAGTAGAGGGGCAGCAGGGGTGTGGAATTCATATCTCCCGACGCTCCTGCAGTTCTGGGCGCCGGGCACGTAGTTGTTTTCTACATTTAGCCCTGCTTTGTACAAGCAGGGCTAAATGTAGAGCGGGGAAGCCACCGCTCATTCTATACAAGTGATAAAAAAAGTTTTTAAAAAAATAAAGACTTTTTTTTAAATTAAAACCCTGCCGCCCCGTGATCTGTGGGAAAATTTGGTGGGGAGGGGGGCACATTAATGAACCTGGCTTTGGGGCAGCAGTGAGAGTAAATCCGGCCCTGGTTCCAGGATGGTGTGAGTTCAGGGTAAGAATTGCCAGTGTGGTGATGTTTAGCAGTAGTCCACAGTTCAGCAAGAAAGAGGGTAGAAATGGCCTGGAGCCTTCAGAAATGCAGTCAGAGTATAGATGGACCTAAGAAGAAGCAAAAATGCATGGAGATTTCCAAAAATGCATGCCCAATGTTATTGCAAAAACATAAACATATGGGGGGCTTTATTATCCTCAGCCCCCTTGTGTATAGGTAACAAAAGCGACAGTAGCAGTGAGGTACATACAGATGATGAGTAGTTGTATGAGTGTGGTGTAGTTATTGGTAAAAGGGCGAGCGTGGGAAAGGATGGCTTGGTATGAAGGGTTTATAGGAATGAAGGGAGGTAGAGCAAGATAGAGGGAGAGCAAAGAAGGACAGGTGGATAAAGAATGAGGGAAAGGGAAGGGAAAAGAGTAAGAGGGAAGAAGAAATGGGAAAAAT
>NW_017307341.1:84515-96046 GCF_000935625.1 Nanorana parkeri
TACATTGGATACTATAAAACCAAGGGCGAGTCTTGAAGGCCATGATGAGACTCATGAGAGTCCTGTAAGATACTGGTCATCTATTGGTGAATCATTGTGTCTGTTACTCTTTGCATCAATTCCTGATAATTAATTGAGGGTAACCGCCATGCCCGAAAATTGTTAGCTTAGTAGTCCCGAATATGGAACATACTAATTTATGTTTGGATTCAGTCGGGGCATCAATAGGTTTATGCATTAGGACTTTCCATGGATCCTTATAAGTTCTGGTGTAATATTGTTCTAATTAGGTGCTAAATTTGTGTTTATAATCTCTGCACCATAAGATATGTCCACCATTTTTGACACACCTTGCCTTGGTCTGTAAACCTCCACAAACATAGCAGATTGTAAGATGGGGTATGAATGGCGATATATGTAGGTGTAAGATATCATTGGCACATAACTTTATTAGAGTTTTCCAGGATGATAATTTTGCTGGAGCTCTTGGAGGTAAGGTACTAGCTGAGAGTGTTGCTAACCAGTGGCGTAACTATCACCATAGCGACCAAGGTGGTCGCTATGGGGCCCGGGGCACAGTGGGGCCCGGCCAGGGGCCGTGCGGGCCGCCTGGGTCGCTATGGGATCCTCTGCTGGTGGCTTTCACGCCGCAGAGGGGACCAACACGCCGCTGTTCGTCACAAACATACACACACATTAGTGGAACTGGATGGACCTGCGTCTTTTTTCAACCTTAGGAACTCAGAAACTTTGTAATGTATCAGTTAAAAATACCTTTAGGCATTTCCGTGTACTGTTCTTGCAGGGACAGAAAATATATTACTGAGTCTCCCAACAGCATGGATTTGAGAGTGATACGTTCCTGAGGTTCCCAGCACCTAAACATTTGGGGGTTATCATATGCTGAGTGGAAGAGAGGACGCCCCAACAGGACTATTAATGGCAAAAGCCGAGGCATAAAGTTGCTAGAGTAACACAGATTCCCACAGTTGACCCCAGAGGAATTAATCCAAGGCAGTGGACATTATTTGCATGTTCAGCCATGGGTTGCTGAAAACTAGCAATCAGGGTGGTAAGCTAAAATATAGGATAGCATGAACCTACCCAGGGTAAAAAAAACAAAACAAAGTTACTGTTTGAAATATTTGTGTTTGCACCACATACAAAGCCTACTGTATGAAAACACTGATAGTGTGTTGTTAGGGCCTACAAAATAAAGCAGGAAGGAAGCCCCAGTATATGTAGAGGGTTATATTGTAGTAGATAAGTGTGGCAATCAGCTTGTGCGATGCTTACAAGAACAGCAAGATAAATCAAAAGGTTGGTAAAGGGCCAATGTTGTGAGGTGAAATGGGATGGGAGTGGGGTGAGCTAGTTTACAGAAGATAGGCAGAATAAACTGATATAGCAGTCTGAGGAATTAGTAATACAGATTAAAGTATAGAGGTTAGTAACATTATAGCAACCAGAACATGGGTAAGGTGTGTTTAAAATCCCCCCCGGTGCTATTCATAGCATCATTTACTTTCCCCTAAGAGGCATGACCAGGGTTAACAGGAGACCATGAAGAAACTTTAAGCTTTTAAACAAACATAGGGAAAAAAAAGCCATTCGTACCCAGGAACCAGTAAGATGTGATACAGTTCAAGCTGGGTTCCAGGGGAAAGGAGGCCAGTTATACAGTGGGGAAAGACTCCCAGCCAGTGCCAGTTCCCACAGTGTTACATTAATGAATAATAGGTAGGTGGTTCAAGTTCAATAAACTGCTAATCTGTAAATCTATAAAAGATAGTCGGGAGGTAGAAACAACATGAGTAGATTTGTAAGTATTCAACATTGAAATTGTCTATAGCAGCTGGCTAGGGGCCACCCCAGCTCGCCACAAATACAAACAACCCTCCATAGGGATACAGTGGGGTTATAGCAGATTCACTTTCTGCAGCTTGAGTTACAAGAGTTTAAGAATGATAGATCCCTTAAGACTCATCTCTTCAGGGAAGCCTATCCCACCTCAAACTAACCACTCAACCATCACGTTCTCAAACAATTCATCCCCACACAGCTACCTCCTCATGTATCACTGGCCCCTCCCTTTTAGATTGTAAGCCCTCACGGGCAGGGCCCTCCTTACCATCTTGTCTTGAATTGTATTGTGATTGTAATGTCTTCCTTATATTGTAAAGCGTTGCACAAACTGTTATATCAATTCTGTATAATAATAATAGATGTAAGCTAAGGTAGCACTAATTGGTGAATGCACAGAATGGCCGAATTATAGAGTAAGAGTACATACGGAACATGTGTTCTCGAGCAATGCGGGGTTAAACAACTCCCAATGCAGTACACACCAATGTTTGCCATACTGCGTTGACACCACCCATGTGCAAAAAGCATCATCACAGTACTTGGCACATTATAGAACCAAACATTCACCAAATAGAGTAGGGGCCATTTCTCCCCCGGGGACCAATGCAAGAGTGTGTGAGTGCCTCCTAAACAGTCCAAACAAGGTTCCAAAGGAGAAAAGACCTACAAAAGAACAAGGACAGCCCCTAGACAGAGACAGCTGCAAAAATGTAGCAAAAATAACTAACAATTGGCGTTTTAAACAAAATAACACTCCCCAGCCGATGGCACGTCTGAAAGGTATATGTATATCCTGTAATTATGGTAAACATTTAACAGATGTGAGTAGTGTACTTGTTGTTCATAAATGCAAACATTTAGCACTGTATATCATACATCTTAGCTTAAGGTAGTTCATGAGTTCCATAAAACTAGGTTGATAGCAATGAGAGCCATTAAAGTAGCAAAGGAATGCTCATTGGTTTCAGGCTCCTGAGCGACAAAGATCCATAAACGATGTATATCACATAGTACCATAGATTAGACATATGAAGTGCTGACTGTTATGAGGCTCTTAGCAAATTTACCAGTAACAGGTGTCCCTCAAACCTTCAGGGTGCGTTAAGGTTGATGCCTGTGTGCCTAGCAGCCTAGGAGAGGTTGACATGGAAGCAGTTTGGAATCTGAGAGCTGGACTGGGAGTTCTCAGCAGTTTCCTTAACAGAAGAGCGTTGATGCTAATCACCCTGATATGTGAATATCAGCTTAAAGGGAACGTTCCTTCTGTAGGAAATACTTCTGGTTTGCAGAGTTTGCAGGAAAAGTTAGAGGCTTGTTGCCTTGGGATGGAGCTCAGGGCCAAAGCAAAAACAATTCTATATTTGTAGCCCATAAAATTATGTTTCGGTTTTGTCCTGGAAGCCTACATTAGCTGCTCTTTCGTCTTAATGTGATGGAGTTTGACAATAACATCCCAGGGTGGGCCACTACGCTGTGGACAGCTCAGAGCACTAATTATATAAACTTATATACTCTCTCCTTACTTTACGGAACATTCCAACGAATCAATGCCAGCAACCAGCCTACCATCCAAAATAGTCCCTAGACATCACCATATGATAGCACAGGCCCATAGCATGATGAGAAGTGAAGTATGCTGGTAACTGGTTATGTCATTAAGCTGAGATGTAGCAATGTTATATCACCCTTCCCTGGGTTGCCATCTTTCGAACAGAGAGGGACAGAAATGCATCATGGGAAGGTGAAATGCAGTTAGTAAAAGAATCATCTAAAGCAAACCTGTGCATTGCCTATACGTGAAAAAGCTACAGGTTTACTTTAATGTCCCCATTCCCTTCATTTTGTGCTACCCTTCTACTTGCTGTTCAGTCTTTGGGGGTGAGGAGAGGTAGCCCTGTGTAAGTTGGAGCTTACACAGGGCTGAGGTCCTCTCCCCACCGCCATGTGACTGTGCTGAGTCACAATATTCAGCCCTTTGAACAGTTTCCTTTTCGGATTATTAAACAGATTGTAGAGTAGCGTTTCTCAACCTTTTTTTCTAGTAACAGCACCCTTTAAATGTATGCAAAATCTCAAGGCATCCCAGTTTAAAAAAAGTGCCCCCTTCCTATTAAGATTCCACCTCTTCACATCAGAGTCACCCTTTTCATCACTAGCCCCCCTTCACATAAGGAGCCCCCTTCTACATTAGGAGCTCTCAGCCAAATCTACAATAATTTTATAATGTATGTTGCAGTTTTGCCCTGGAAACCTGCATTAGCTGCTCTATCATCCTAAAGTGGTGGAGTTTGACAATAACATTCCAGGGTGGGCCACTGAGTTGCGGACAGCTCAGGGCATGATGCACTCTATCCATTTCTAGACAGTTGGGTGGGAGATGTGGTGTCAGCTGTTGAAAGAAAGCTGCGATAGAGCCCACCAGGTCACTTACAATCTCCAGCAAACCTTATGTTGCTCCTCCTGGCTCTCTACTCAGAATCTTCTAGCTTGTGATGCTCTTTAAATTCAGTTTGTATAGTCTCAAGGTTGTTTGTGACCCTCAAGAACCATAGTGCCATCATCCAAGCACCACTCCAAAGAGGCTGTGCAATTACCTATTTTTAAAAAAAATTCTTTACAAAGGTCAGCCAAGATTTGGTGGGACACAGCTGCTATCTCCTCACAGATGACTTCTCTAATATTCTGCAGGAGAGGGTTATCCAGGTCTTGAGAATCATCTGCTGGTTGTTGAAAGGCAGACGGAAACTAATGTTGGCTGCCCACTGGGTGAAGTGTTGTCTTCTGAGGCATGTGGAGAGGAGCTCACCTGCTGAAATCCCTCATCAGGTACAGGTTAGGCTTGTTTCCACTGCAGTTCATCTGCACCTGATAGTAGTAGGGTGATCAGGCTATACTGTATTTTGGTGTGCAGTTAGCCCTAATTGTGGATCGCAAAGGTGCGATGTATGCAACTATTTGACCTTGTAGTTCTGCCACTGTATAGAGGACTATAAAACAAGGACTACAAATTCCAGCAATAAATTACACAGAAATGCAGAATAATATGAAGCTACATACTCTGTGCTACTCCGGGGTACTGGCCTGTCTCCTGCAGAGGATCTCAGGTGGCTGTGTGAACTCTCAGGTGCCTCAGAAGGTTGCATGGTGGGCTGTTTGGACTCTCAGGTGTTTGTGCAGGGTCTATGGTCTGGTCTGATGTGTGGACTTTCAGGTGGAAATGCAGGGTCCATGGTTGTCTGTGTGGCTCCCAGGTGGCTGTGCGGGGTTAATGTCGGCTCTGGGGTAGGAAAAATTAACCCCGCACAGCTACCTCAGAGCCGATATTAACCAGGCACAGCTACCCCAGAGCTGATATTAACCCCACACAGCTACCCCAGAGCTGATATTAACCCCGCACAGCTACCCCAGAGCGACCATTAACCCCGCACAGCTACCCCAGAGCGACCATTAACCCCGCACAGCCACCCCAGAGTGACCATTAACCCCTGCACAGCTGCCCCAGAGCCGACATTAACCCTGTACGGTAGGCTCTGAGGTGGGTGTGCGGCTTTAATGGCGGCTACCAGTGGTATCGGCACATCCCTAGTACACAGTGCAGTGGAAAGGTAGGCTAGACTCAGACTCCTACCTTGAATGTAGGAGTAGGGGTCTGCCTCCAGCTGCTCCTCAGGCTATCCCTCAAGCGGCTGCTTTCATCAGGCTGATTGTGTTCGGCCCGACATGCCCTATGGCCAGTCCGGCCCTGGCGGGGGGGGGAAGCAATAACCTAAGGGGTGCAATTGCCCCCCCTCGCCCCCCTGTAGCGACGCCACTGGTTGTTGCCCAAGTAAAGCAGACAGAGTGGCTCCTGCCTGCTTAGGCTTACTATGTGCTTGCGCCCCGTCGTACAGCTATTTCATATTTACTATTTTCAGCAAGTAGTTTGAGCTCTAGGCTCCTATTTTAAATATTTATTGGGCTAACCTTATCCGCTTTAGAGAAAAGCCTGTTTTCCACAGTTGATGGGATTAAGCTCACATTTACACACAGAGGATTGATTCCTCACTCCTTCCTGCTCTGTACGGAGTTTCAGTTAGAGATAGAAGGAGCAAAAAGGGAGAAGCTGCTGCTGTGTTCCCTCTTTGGAAACCTGCTCTGCAAAACGAGTTTCATGGGTGACCCCTATATTAAATGTTTTAGTATTCAAATACTTTATATTTAATGAAAAGTTTAAAAACTTGTATGTGATCAAAATATCAAAAAATTCTAAAATATGTAAAATAACTTGTCATGACTATGTTAGTGTACTATTAAATATTTACTTCTTCTAGCAATGCATTTTCTTTTTACTTCTGCAATAAAATGTACACACCTTGGTGCCCCGAGATACATCTGCATACACTCGTAGAATAAACTTAATTAATAATCACCTCGTATTTATGTGGCTTGATTTCCTTCCTCCACACTTGTTTCTGTTCCGATGACCGGTCACTGCCGCTGGTCTTATTACTGTTGAGTGACTGGTCAGCTAACCTTTCTGCATCTGGGTCAAAAAGTTATTTAGGTACATTTTGCTTGGAATGAGTTCCCTGCAGCACTTGTAAAGGTCACTAAATCCATTCCCCTTTTTTTGGTTGATTGACAGGTCTTTTTTAATGATATAAACTTACAGGACCGTACCAACGAATCATTGTCACCGTCCAGCTTACCATCCAAAACAGGCCCCAGACCTCAACATATGATAGCACAGGCCCATAGCATGGGGAGAATTGAAATATGCTGGTAACTGGATATGTCAATAAGCTAAGGTGTTGCATTGTTAGTATCACCCTTTCCTGGGCTGCCATCTTTCAAATACAGTAAGTTAAAGAGCCATTTAAAGGAAACATTGCCATGTGTGGCAAAAGCTACATGTTTACTTTAATGCCCCCTTCCCTAGTTGCACATACCTTGCATTTGCTGCCCCTCTATTCAGTTGCTGTTCAGTCGTTGGGGGCAAGGAGACGCAGTCCTGTATAAGTTGGAGCTTACACAGGGCTGAGGTCCTCACTTCACCCCCATCTGGCTTTGCTGAGTCAATCACCAATATTCAGCCCTTTGAAGAGGTTCCTTTTCTAATTATTAAACAGATGGTAAAAGAAAGAGTGGACCTGGGGGGCTTTTTTCTTACCTGGCTCAGAGTTCCAGATTTAAAGCATATCTAAACCCAAAGCCAAAAATATAATATATTGCTACATTCTAGGCTTTAAATGTGGTGGTTGCATTCAGTTTCTTATTTTTATGGGCTTTTTGCCTCTATTTTCACTTGGTGATGCTGCCAGTAACAAACTTCCCATCCTTGGATGACAACGCTCACTCGCTGTACTGGATCTGTGAAGGGCGGTGTCCAAAGCCCATCGCACTCCTGGCTGATAACTCCCTATGGATTGGTGAGATGCAAATGCCTGATGAAGGGGACCCTGCATGGGCCCCAAAACATTGTTGTTACGTAATATTATGAGCATACGTCAATAAAAGTGTATTGATCATGATTTTGGAGTGTCGATGACGTCTGTTCTATTTGGACCTAGGCGCCGCATTATCATACAGATAACAGCGGTTATCGAACAGATATAACAAAGCACCTTGGTAGGTAACTTTAAAGGGAGCAAACACGAGAAGTTCTTGTTGGGTGGAGTTGTTCGTTGTTGGGTTGAGTTATTCGTTGTTCGGTTGAGTTGTTCATTGTTGGGTTGTTCTTGTTGGGCTGAGTTGTTCGTTATTGGGTTGAGTTGTTCATTGTTGGGTTTACATACACTTTAATGTTGGCATACTAGCAGCAGTGTATGACACTAGCTCTATTTTATACAGCCCTACACTACAATGGCAGAGCAATTATAAAGGTGTTGTTTTTAGTTTTGCATTGAACTTCTCTCTTACTCTACTACTCTGCTCTCTCCTTTCAGACATGCTGTTTCTTTACACATGAGCCCCGAAGCATGACTGACTGGCTTCTCTTGTACTGACTGCGTCTTCCTTTCTTAGCCTATGCTTTGCTGTACAGGGACTACAAGAGGCTAATTCCAAGTAAAAATTTGCACGATAGTCTAATTTTTCGAGTTTCACCTGTATATATATATATATACACAGAGTTCCAATGATGTTTGCCTTTAGATTTGCTTGGATTCTGCATTAAACATGTATTGTTAATACATATCTTATTTATTCTTTACCTTTTTGTCAAGTGTTGAATTTCTACGTATTTCCTTTCACATATTCTTTCTAGTAAGTTAGACAGCTCCCATTATTACACACTGATATCATCTCACTGCCCCAAGACATGATGTACACCTTTTTACGGTCAACAGTTGGTCTAAATAATT
Source organism: Nanorana parkeri (assembly GCF_000935625.1). Classification (NCBI taxonomy): domain Eukaryota; kingdom Metazoa; phylum Chordata; class Amphibia; order Anura; family Dicroglossidae; genus Nanorana; species Nanorana parkeri. The sequence goes on from NW_017307341.1 coordinate 92,723, forward strand.
CTATTAATAACTAAATATTGCTTGAATGGGGAAGTCAGGTTTATTAATATGAAGCATTTCCCGAAAGGTGTAAAATATTTGGCTGCATTAGACAGGTGACACTTGTGTACAAACTGAGTGGCTGGGAGGCAAGTTAGAAAAGTGTAAATCACTCAACCTGTCTCAGCTTCACGTAAACATGTCATTAATCTGGGCAAACTGAGCAGATGATAAAGAAAAACGTATAAGCAAAGGTTACCTTCAGTAAAAACCAATGTTGCTTATTAATTTGAAGCCTCATATTTCTTTCATGATAGATTTTCCTTAACATGCACCTGTGCTTTGGTTATGTGAGGCAAAGCAACAGGTTCAACTTAATATCAGCCCCTGGAGAGGCTTATACTGACCTTCCCTTTGCTCCTTCACAACCCCATTCACCTGTGACAACTGGGAGACAAAGCTGTGGGTAAGTCCAAAGTCATGGCATAGAGCTTACATAGGGTTAAAAGCTCTCTCCTTGCCCCCATCTGGCAGCACTGGGTGTCTAAGTGGCCAGTATTCAAAGATCAACAAAGAAAGGGCATCGAGTCACATCCTTCATCATAGCCAGATGTACTGGGTAATTCTGTCCACTTGCTTGTGTGAACAAAGCAGCATGGGTGGGGTAGAGGGGTAAAGGGAAGGTCTACTGTAAAGCCAAAGGTTTGTGGACACCTGACCTTTACACTTACCTATATGACCAAAAAGATATGTAGATACTCCTCCAAATATTTTAGTTCAGGTCTTCCCCGTGAACTGTACTGTTATGCACTTCAAACCTTGTTGCAGCAGTTTGGAGAAGGTAATTTTCTGTTCCATCATGCCTGCATTCATGTGTACAAAGTCAGCATCAAGAGATTCTTTGGTGAGTTTGGTGTTGAGGAATTCAAGTGGCCTTCACAGAGCCCTGACCTCAACACTACTGAACACCTTCGGAATGAATTAGAAGGTGGATTGTGAGCCAGGGCTTCCCGTCCAACATTTGTACCTGCAAAACAAACGACAAACGCACTCAACAATTTGTTACCAGTTATACAGTAAGGTGACATTTGTACCTGACCCCCACAAAGGCTCTTTTGACTGAATGGGCACAAATTTCCACAGACACCCTCCAAAATTTGTGGAAACACTTCGTAGAAGAGTGGAGGCAGTTATTGCAAAGTGGAAGCTACAATTTGGTATTAATGGCCATGGTTTTGGAATGGGATGGCCTAACAAGCTCAAATAGGTGTCAAACGTTTGGCCATAAAGTGTAAAGATAAGAAGCTGCTGGAACTGGCAATAAAGAGAAGCATGGCCCTCTACAGCCAAAGCACTTTAAAGTCATCCTGTATTTTTTCACCTTCCATTATTCTTCAAGGGCTCATCCCCCTATGTACATAAGTTCCCACATTTCAGTGCCAGTTGAGACGAGTTCACCTAAGAAGTCTCAACTGGCACTGAAATGTGGGCATTTTGTCATTGTGCAAGTCTCTTTTAGTGTGAGGATCCACCCTGTGTCCAACCAGTCTGCACTGATCTTCCTGTGCCCTTGCTGTGTATGAATACAGGGTGAGGATCTGCTGGTAGAGGTTGAATGGGAAGAGCAGAGCCATGATGTGTAACACCATGTAGTGTTGAGAGACCCTTATATCTTCCCCTCGGCTAAGGAGGCTATGCCAGTATATGGAAAAAATATATCTTATCCAGAGCAGCTTATGGCCAAGTCCTCAGATCTAGATCACTGGTGGGCCTCATACCTCATAGCGGGATACAATTTACCATCATTTGGATGCTGTAATGCATCTTTATTCAGTAAAGAAAAGCAAAAAAATCAGCTTCTCACTGGACCCTCCCCATGTTGAGGGCATTTGGCCTGGTATGGTGCACACGATTGTCTCCTTCCCCCTTTCCTGCTCTGCCAGGCTGCTGCTTGGATCAAGGGTCTGGTAAGAAATTTTAGGGGGACCCCAGGCTTATTTTTTTTGGCATTGGGGCCCCTCCTAAAATTCCTACCAGACCTAAAGAACACTCACTGATCCGTTTCTGCCTTACTCGGCCTTAGTCGTAGCCGTGCACCGAATGTGGATTACAAGGAGGCATGATAGGGCTGAGCTGTGCACTTTGCGTTTCTAGTTTTTATTTAAAACCCATTAGTTTTACATTCCCCCTTGTCTCTAAAGCATTTCACCAGAATGGTGAAATTTCCTCTAAATGTCTCGGGTTTTCCCTAAAATGTCATGGTAGAATCATTAAACTTGGCTTATCCTTACTTCTGACATTGCATTTGAATTGTTATGTTTTCCTACTGTAAGCGAATTGGGTTTGCATAATGTATTATACTGTATATTTGAGCTCTCCGCCCTCTCTATCTTTCAATAGACTTTATTCCGCTTTGCATCCAGAGTTTGAATTCCTTGACAGTGATTCAGGCATGTAGCCCTCCCAAATAATCTGTTTTAGAAATCAATAAATCTTCAAAAATATTTGGAGAAGGGCCAAGAGTTTTCTCAGAAACCAACTGGCAAGTTTCAGACCGGATGGACAGAAACCCTTTTGGCTTTGTGCCTCTGTCCTGTTCCTTTGACTATAGACTGTACATAATAGGCTGCAAGAGCCAAATTCCTGTAGCATGCACCTGTCCAACAAGACTGTTTTGCACAATCAGGTCCAGTAATTGGCTGAGCGCATTAGAAAGCTATTTTTAGCTCCAAAGCAGAGGCATATTAAGGCAAATAAACTTGTTGAGTTACTTTGAAGCAACGAGGTTGATTGATAGATAGTGTTTACACTAATACTTAACGAATGGTGTACATAGGTGTGTCGGTGTTGTAATTCATGGTGGGAATGTACACAGATAAACTAAAGTATTTTTTACCACTGGAAAACAAAAAAAGATTTACCTTTGTGTCGCATTTTTGATAAATGGTGAAAAAAAATGATAAGGGTTAAAGCAAGAGCTCTTAAAGTGGGCAACCGTCCTTCACTGCAACAGAAGTCAGGGCAGCCTTAAAAAGTTCAGCTATCCTGAAGTTACATAGTTACATAGTCAGGTTGAAAAAAGACACATGTCCATCGAGTTCAACCTATAGAGATGAAGTGACAGCTCCCTCCTCTGCCCCCCCCCCCTCGCCACCTGCAGTGCTCCACTTCTCCTCGGATCCCTGCTGCCTCTGCCCATACAGGCGGGGGAGAGCAGCGGGGATCGGAGGAGAAGTTGCAGCCTGTGCCGCTTCTCTACTCCCTGATGCCCCGATGTCAAGCTTTTGGTGGTCGCCTGTCGCCCCGGATGCCATGGCATCCTGGGCTCGCCATGGCAACATGGGC
>NW_017307341.1:96059-138824 GCF_000935625.1 Nanorana parkeri
TCGCCATGGCAACAGGGGCGGGGGGGCGCAGCCAGGCCGGCCCTGGCTGCGCCCCCTCACAGCTGCGCCAGAGGCGAGTGCCTCACTTGCCTCGCCCTTCCTACAGCCCTGGCACTAAGTTCTCTATGGTTCTGGCTTATCGTCATCTTTATTCCTGTATTTTATGATAACTTTTGTTATTGTAATAAAGAGTTTATTAAAAAAACAAGTTTGGGATATGTATACACTTTAAATATACTTATGTTGACAATTTATAAACTTTATATTGTGTATGATAGCACTCTGTACACGTGCCAATGCCAACAGTATTTTTGTCTGTACAGACGTTCCTCTACTGTACTGTCTGTGGTTTTCCAGGGCAGAAGTAAAGTTTCACACATGATTCAATTTGTCTGGTATGTTATCTATTTTAAATTAATGTAGGAATTTAAGGAAAGATTAAAGCACGTGTTAATGGGATTAAAGTTTTAGCATTGTCATTTTTATTTTTTTTCCTTTATTTGTTGTTGAGAGTTTGATCTCCATAGTCTCTCTTCTCCTCCCTTTTTGTTTTCTTCTCTTCTCTATCTTTTCTCAATTTTTGACCTTTTCCTAGCTTCTCATCTCTATTATTTTTTCACTCCACCCTTTCATTCCACTTTAACATTTATTTATTGTTTCCCATTTTCCTCTTTCGTGTTCTCCCTTACATAACTACGATGTTACAATACCGACAGTGGCGGAACTACCGCCGGTGCGGGCCTGAGCCTACGGGGGGCCCAGTATCTATTCAAACACAGCCCTGGGGCAGAGATGGGGGGGCCCGTTGGTGTCCGGCCGCCGGTTACCATCAGATCGGTATGCGGCGGGCCCCCCCATCTCTGCGCCGGGAGTGATCACATTGCCTGACGGGCCCCCTGTGTGTGACGTGTCCATCTCAGCGCGCCCGTGTACTCTGGCGGCTGTCTGCTGGGTCCTCACGGCCGAGGCCCAGGGCTGCCCCTGCAGGGGTTTTTTTTATTCTCGGCTCCCTCCACAGTTTTTGGCGGCCGACGGGCCCCCTCATCTCTGAGCCAGGAGTATCAGGACAGGAGGTGAAGGTAAATTAATAAATAAAATATATATATTTTTTAGCCCAATTGATGGCATTGCTGTATAAAGTACAGCTGGTATTTGTAGTTCGATATAGCAGGTCCCATTCTGCATTGCAGCAATGCAGAATGACACCCTCTATAGAGGACTACAAATCTCGGCAGTACTTTATACAGCAATGCCATTTTTCCAACTTTTTTTTTTTTGGTGGTTGCTAAAGGGGATATGGGTTAGGGGAGTTTGTGGCGTTTTTTTGGGGGGGAGGGGGGAATAATCTTCCACCAGGGCCCTTTGTTCCCTAGGTCCGCCACTGAATACCGAGCACGGGTGTCCCAACATCACGTGCAGGTACCTATGCAGGTGAATTGAATATGTGACCACACTGCAGATACCACAACAATCTTTGTGAATGATAGTTTAATAGATATAGCAAACCGCATAAACACAGGCAATCCTACCACCACCCACAAGAAACAAATAAGAGCCACACTATATACAAACGGCAAGGGCTGGGAGCCACAGATTGGGAGACCTCAGGAGTCAGGGTCCAAGGCAGAAACAGGAGGCTGCTTACTGGAAACAGGAAACTGGTTTACAGGAAACAGGATATGGCAACAATACCAAAGCACAGGCCTCACTGCAGGGAGAGGTTAAATACCCTCCCAGAGCAGCACCAGGTGGCGACTAATTGCTGGAAGACACCTGCAGGTGAGCACTGGAACTGCAGGATCAGGTTCCAGCTTCACAGTGCCACCCGGAGATGCTATGGTCCCTGACATATGAGAACTTTTGATACATATGAGTATTGACTGCCCTAGCTGGGGCTCCTGAACCCTCCATTTATATTCTATTTCTGATCTACTTGGAGCTCAGGAGCAGAGGTTTTGTATGGTCCATTTTCCATATTTGTTTATGCCTCATGTTTTTGAGCATTACTCCATTGTTCGGGCGTTCCCTGTTTTATTCCTGCTACCTGTACTAGGTCTTGTATTTTGCAACCCTCCTAATGAGCTACTTTGTGAAAGAAAGTTTGATTGAATGGGCAATAATAAACATTGGTCTGGTTAGTGGAAAAATAGAAATTCCACATCCAACTTAACATCTCAAATCTAAATAAATACAAATAAGAGAAAAACAATGCTTGTGTGAGTATCATTAGAGCTTTAACCAAAGCCATGTTGTACATGGAGGAGTGGGCATCCTCACTGGTCTTTCCTAACGTCTGTCCCCAGGGCCGGATTTACTCTCTCTGCTGCCCCAAGGCCTGGTTCCTCAAAGCACCCCCCTACACGCAAAACCCCCCCATGGAGAATGGCAGACCTGCAGTCTGCATACAAGGTGGCACAGCCAAGATCACTTGTACAAAACAAGCGGCGACTTCCCCTCTGTACATTTATGCTCTGCTTGCCCAAAGCAGGGCTAAATGTAGAAAACAACTACCCGCCTGGAACTGCATGTGCCGGGCATAGGAAGGAGATAGGAATTCCACACCCCTGCTGCCCCTCTACTCCCTGCTGCCCCAAGGCCGGGCCATGATTGGCCTTGTGGGCCCTGTCAGTCCCAATACCAGTCACATACTCAGAGCGGGTGCTGCCACTAGGCAAACTAGGGCACACTGCTGCCTAGGGTCCAGCCTCGACCACTCACCCCCCCCCCATGGTGCCCCCCCATCTATTTCAAATTGCAAAAGCCAATAGCAGGCTGGCTATTGCACCCATGCAATGAGCATAGGAGCGGAACTGAGAGACAACCTTTTCTCTCAGGTTCGCTCCACTGCTCAGTAGGTGGGGTTTTAATAGCCAGTCTGCTATTGGCTATTTCAAATTAAAATAGCCAATAGCAGTCTGGCTATTGCTCCAAGCTGCTTACATTCACCTGTCGCCTGCGGAAGCTAGCCTGCAGGAAAATGGAGCCACGTGGGGGAAGCATTGGGGCTTGCAACGCGGGAGGGGGGCTGGGGGGTGCTAGTAGCTGATCTTGCCTAGGGCGCAGAATAGTCTAGCACCAGCCCTGCACATACTACATCCATAATTACACATCAAATCTACAAGAAACACCACACTCTCTGGCTGACCTCTGATTGGGCTCCATCCAGATCATCTATAATCAATCATTCTTTAGGAAGAGAGTTGCGTTGGATTGCTCGATGTGTATTTATACGTTTTTGTATTGGAGTTGACTGGCTGCTCTATTTGTGCCAGGAGTTCCTTTGGTGGCCCTGAAGAAAACATTAATATTAGACAGAGAATGGAAGCGCCACTCCACATAAAAGACCAGAATACAATTTATTTAAGATCCTAGGAACCAAGGACAGCCAACACATTTCAGGGGTTAGGAGAGTCCCCTTTCTTCAGGGGTTCAAAGGATCAAAAGTTTGAAATCTGGGCTGGAAAATAATATCAATAGCACTATTAATGCTGATAGTGCTGGAAAAACATACCTGGATGAGGGTCACTGGGGGTGAAAAGAATAGAAACCTTCCTGTTACAGTAAAGCAAACAGGCGTGAAGCGATGGAATCTGGAACATCTCCTCCTCTATTCCTTGCTGTCATAAAATAATTACCACTAAAATGTAGATGGAAGCTGAGATAAACTGAGATAAGCTGAAGATCTGATGTTACATTTTCTGGCTGATATTGTGTAGATAGCGACTTGCAAAGTGACTGGGGAATCCTCTCCGCTAATCTCATCATCAGGGAGTTCCAAAAGTCAAATGACGTTAAAAGAAAACCACAAATTCCCTAAAACAAGAAACACGACGTTGATTCTGAAGAGGATGCGTCTGAAAATGTTGACGTTGTCGGGAAGGTAAACATGGCCATACACTGGTAGCATTTCATATGAATATTCATAAGAAAAATCTCATCAGAGCATTCAATATCAGAATGTTTTGCTTCAGTTCTGGACTTTTATATGTGGAGTGGCGCGTCTATTCCTTATTCTATGACCATCTGAATAGCAACATTTTCAAGCACTTCCAACCACTTTCAAAAACTTTCAACTTTTTAAAGTGTATCTAAATTTAAAAGAAAACTAAAATGAAATATATTCCAACTTATGAGTCATCTGATGTGGTGGCTGCATTAGTTTTCTTTTTCAAGCTTTTTTCATTATCATCACCTGATGAATTTGGCACACTTGATGTCCCAGTGTGACAATGATCACTTATTGTACTGTATCAACGGAGGACCAGCATTGTCACCCTAGGGCAGGAAATGTGTTAGGCAGGGCCGGATTTACTCTCCTGCCCTGCTGCCCCAAGCCCAGGTTCCTCAACGTGCCCCCCTACCTGCCAACCCACCCACCCTGGAGAATGGGAGACCTGCAGGCTGCATACAATGTCGCCAAGATCACTTGTACAAAACAAGCAGTGTCTTCACTGCTGTACATTTAGCTCTGCTTGGCCAAAGCAGGGCTAAATGTAGAAAACAACTACCCGCCCGGTCATCAGGAGATATCAGTTCCACACCCCTGCTGCACCTCTACTCCCTGCTGCCCCAAGGCCGGGCCTTGGTTGGCCGTGTGGGAAATCCGCCCCTGGTGTTAGGCCTACAGAACACCTTCTCCTCTCTTCGTCTCCATACGACAGAACATGACAAGAGTTCTGTAGTCTACAGAGAAAACAGGGAACAATGCTAAATGATAATAGTGCAGCAGAGACAGAGTGCACAGAAAGCTAAAAAAACAAAACAAATATAGAATACACCAGGAGGGCGCAAGTCTCTTCAAGCAAAAGGTAGGTATCCCCAAGTGCAAATCAAAAAACATGGACTTACAAAAACAAGAAAGGAGAGTATAATGGGGCACAAGGCCGAACCCAGTCCAATGAGTGCCACAGGGCTTGCTCAAAGACCGGTCCTTCCAGCCTCGCTCCCCCTCCACTACAGAGGTCTAAGGTCCCAGAGTCATCACGTTCTAGACACAGTTTGCAGGACGTGGGGACGCCGAGGGAAATACCATCACTGGAGCAGAGGAGGGAGCGCTGTCACAGCCATCTCCGAGGATTGGGTGAGGGCAACTTTGTTTTTTTCCTTCCTAGATCAAAACGAGCAGTTAAACCTTGCATTGTGGGGGTAGCTTTACTGCAAGGGTTAATCAAAAGTTTGACCGGCATTCTGCTTTCAGAAAATATTTTACAAAGACAGACAAAAGATATACCTTTGGGTATCGGTATAAAATGCACACATGAATGCTATACATTTCCTTTCCATGTTATCTCTTCACAAACAGGCCCAGGTTTTGCCACATTGTACGGCTTGCCACATTGTAATGTCTTGACTCAACGGCTACAGTTTGGAATGACAATGCAGGTCTAATATGAATAGTCGTGGTATTTAGAAACCTTACCGAACTAATGGCATTCGGCATCTGACGTCTTTGTATTTATGTATTTGTGCTGAAAAAACATATTTGTCTTAGGGTCAATGGCACTGAAAAGAACAGAAGCCTTCCTGTAATTCTAAAGCAAACAGGCGTGAAGCAATGGAATCTGGAACATCTCCTCCCCTATTCCTTGATGTCATAAAATATGTACCGCTTAAATGTAGATGGAAGCTGAGATAAGCTGAAGAACTCTGATGATACCTTCACTGGCTGATATTGTGTAGATAGCGACTTCCAAAGTGACTGGGGAGTCATTCACCACTAATCTCATTATCAGGGCGTTCCAAAAGTCAAATGACATTAAAAGAAAACAAAACAAATCCCTAAAACAAGAAACACAACGTTGTTTGTGAAGAGGATGCATCTGAAAATGTTGACATTGGGGCGGTAAACATGGCCATACACTGGTAGCATTTCTGTATGAATGTTCATATGAAAAATCTCTTCAGAACATTCGATATCATATCATCTCAGCCTAGACAAAGTAGTTGGAGGTCAAGCATGGCTGCTTAATAATAGAAGGTGGAGCTTTTTTTGTAAAATTATATAGTTGCTGTGTATTATGAGATGCCAGAAATGTATACCCTACATTGCCAAAAGTATTGGGACGCCGGCCTTTACACGTACATGAACTTTAAAGGTATCCCAGTCTTAGTCCATAGGGTTCCATATTGAGTTGGCTCGCCCTTTGACGCTATAACAGCTTCAACTCTTCTGGGAATGCGTCCACAAGGTTTAGGAGTGTTTCTATGGGAATGTTGGACCATTTGTGAGGTCAGGTACTGATGTTGGACGAGAAGGCCGGGCTTGCAGTCTCCGCTCTAATTCATCCCAAAGGTGTTCTATCGGGTTTAGGTCAGGGCTCTGTGCAGGCCAGTCGAATTCCTCCACCCCAAACTCCCCCATCCATGTCTTTATGAACTTTGCTTTGTGCACTGGTGCGCAGTCATGTTGGAAAAGAATTGTAAAGTGACCAGAAGTACAAGCTGGACACCACCGTATTGGTGGTGCTCGGTTATAGGTTCAATGTGAGGGCAGAGATAGTCTGCAGCATATATAACTCAGAGCTTACATGGGGCTACTTCTCTTACTTCTAGGGGCTGAACAGAACACTGGAGGAACAAGGGTAAGGTGAGTATCTGCTGTAGGTGGGGAAGACAATAAAGTGAACCTGTTGCTTTGTCATGCATGGGTAACATACCATTTCAGTAAAAAACATGCTGGTATAAGGCAGCCTAAGACAGCTGTTATTGACTGGAGAGGCTGCTACATGTAGTTATCTCTCATAATTAGCCCTGCTGTCTGTGGCCGACAGAAAATGTTAGGAACTCTAGTGCACATGACATAGTTATACAAAATCAGACAACCTGAAAAGGGGGCCTTCAGCTCTCCCACAGAGCTCCAGCTGTGACGGTAATGACGACTGATGGGCCCCAAACTGAGTGTGGGAGAATGGGGGGTGTCATACTGAACACATTCCCACCCTCATTTCTCCAAAATTCAAACATCAGAAACAAAACAATCAGATTGAACACCCTTGAAAAAAAACACACACTCAAATAAGACCATTAAAGAAGGTCCTGAAACTTCGATCAGTGTCCATAATACACTCTATGAGTAGAATGCCCTAAACCTCCATTGAGCCAAAAGTTTCTTTTAAGTCACATCATAAATGCCCTTTCTGGCCAATGACTCCACAATATACAGGTGAAACTCGAATAATTAGAATATCGTGCAAAAGTAATTGCAGTAAGTGCTGCAAAAGGGGCCCAAACCAAGTACTGAGTACATATGCATGCTTGTACTTTTCAGAGGTCCGATATTGTTCTATGTACAATCCTTGTTTTATTGATTGCATGTAATAATCTAATTTTCTGAGATTGTGGATTTGGGGTTTTCATGAGCTGTAAGCCATAATCATCACAATTATGACAAATCACGGCTTGAACTATCTTGCTTTGCATGTAATGAGTCTATCTCATATATTAGTTTCACCTTTTAAGTTGCATTAGTGAAATAAATGAACTTTGCACGATATTCTAATTATTCGAGTTTCACCTGTACATCTGCAAGTCTGTTTTTTTTAACTACAAAGAGATACCTTTCAAACAGTTACAATCATTAACGATTTCTGATTTCATATGACGGAATTAGAATAATGAAAATGATTTCAGTTAGGTTCAGTTAGAAAATAACAATCAGTTAGATATCAAACACACCTGTATTATGAGGTGCAGAAGGCAGATGGGAAACACGACATCTCCGAACGACAATCTGCATTAGATCAATAACATGTTCAAAGTCTCTCACATTGTGATTTCATTCTATTCAATAGATGCAGTTAGTATATTTGGCATTAATAGAGTATCTGCTGAAGTATAATAAAATACTTCAGCACTCCTAAGTCACAACCATCATCTTTTCATTGGGTGGAGATTGTCCCAGTGACACCATCTAGATGGTCTACAAAAAGCTGCTGCTATTGCCAGATATTAGCTCTCATTTACCACCAAAACCTCATAGGATTGTTAAGGGTCATTCATGAGAGCAGATGGCTGTAATACATGAGGCGGAGTTTACACTACAGGGGATTTGGGCTTAAACTTTGTTAAGCATTTTTTACTTTTAATCCCATTCATTTTACCATTGCTATTGTCTATCTTGTAATATCTTTTTTGTAAATATTTTATTTTACCGTTTCTCTTTTTTCCTTTTCAATAAAACAATATTTTAAAATCATTGCACTCTAAATTTAATCTCTAAATGCTCTAATCAGAAATAAAACATCCTTGCACCTTTAAAAAGAGCTGCCATATTTTAAACACTGTTACATTCCTGTCTGGTGCGGTAGTGAGTGTTACAGACATTCCTTAAAGTCACTCTGAACTCAGGAGTTAAATCTTAAAAATAAATTCAAGTACCTTAAAGGAGAACTATGAGGTGAGTGCATGAGGTGAGTGCTTTTCACTCACCTCATAGTTCTAGCCGACCTGTGACAATGAGACTGTCACAGGTCGGGAAGTGAGCGAACACATACCGGCGTTCGCTCTCTTCTCGACCCTGTCATGGCCCTCTGCCATGACAGGGGAGGGGCTGGATTCCCCCCTCCCCGCTCTGATCTGCCAGCGCTGACTGGTGGAACGGACGGGGGAGGGGGCGGGTACAGCTGGCTCTGCCTCTAGATAGGCAGAGCCAGCTGTCACTCACCAGCTGGGCGGATCCTGACATAATTGTCGGGATCCGCTTTAGCTGCGGCGTCTCAGTATACCGAGAGCAGCAGCTTGCGGTTTACTGTGGCGTCTCAGTATACCGCAAGTTGTAGCTCACGGTATACTGAGCTTAGGGTGATGGGAGGACGCTAGTTTGTGTCCTTCCGTTACCCTAAGGAGAACTATGGGAAAAGCCCTAATCCCATAGTTCTCCTTTAACTATTAACAAAAATGTATCTTATTTGTGTATCACTCGGCTGTAGAGCCTCCAATCATCTCTGAATTGGTGCTGACACTGTCCTTCCTTCTGGAGGGGGACTACTTTTGTTCCCCATGGTCCCTGTGTGTGTTGTAAAGTAGTCACCGCTCCAAGCTCACTCCTGTGATGGACTACAATCTAACGTTTAGTTTACTTATTTGTAATGAGATTGTAGTCCATCATGGGAGTGAGTTTGGAGCGGTGACTACTTCACAACACACACAGGGACCATGGGGAACAAAAGTAGTCCCCCTCCAGAAGGAAGGACAGTGTCAGCACCAATTCAGAGATGATTTGAGGATCCACAGCCGAGTGATACACAAATAGGATACATTTAATGTTGATCATTGTAAAGTAATGCACTTTGGGGTTAAAAATAGGCAAGAATACATATTAATGGGAACTCCACTAGGGAAGTCAGAAATGGAAAAAGATTTGGGGGTCATAGTAGACCACAGATTGAATAATAGCTTGCAGGCTGCGGAAAACAAAACAAGCAGAGTTCTGTCTTGTATTAAAAAGGGAATGTACTGTAGAGACAAATCTATAATTTTGCCACTTTATAGATCGCTGGTTCGGCCTCATCTGGAGTATGCTGTATAGTTTTGGTCACCAATCCACAGAAAGGATGTCCTTCAGCTGGAGAGAGTCCAGAGAAGGGCAACTAAACTAATTAAGGAGCTGGAGGATCAAAGCTATGAGACAAGGTTACTAAACCTAAACATGTTCACGCTGGAAGTGAGGAGATTAAGGGGGGACATGATTTTGATGTACAAGATGTTCAAGGGTGGTAGCAACATCAGCAATAAACATTTTACTATAAACTCCATAACAAAGACTAGAGGCCACCACCTAAAACTGGCGGAGAAAAGATTTAACCACAAGGGGCTTAGGGGCTTCTTCTCAGTAAGAGCGGTTAGGGTCTGGAACTCGCTGCCACAAGCAGTGGTATCAGCGAAGAGTATTGAATCATCCAAAAAGCATTTGGACAACTTCCTCAGAGACCGTAACATACAGGGGTACAGGTACCCTTAAAAACAAGATCACACAGGGACTCATAAACACACAGACACATGCAGAATCACATGGATACACACAATAGGTTGAAGTTGATGGGCCTGTGTCTTTATTCAAATTCAAATACTATGTAATTATATATTTTTATTAATTGTTGAGGCACCTGAATGTATTTTAATTTTAACTCTTGAGTTTAGTGTCAATATGTGTCAGTGACAATCACTCTCAATCTGCTGCCACCTAGATCGTTGTCCCACGAGCTGGAAAATCTCTGCATGGGGTGAGGTGAAGAGCGCAACCATCACATGTTGGCCATTTTGGGATTTAAGAATGCTCCCGTCACACTAGCCTGTATTCCTATGTAATGAAATCTCACTCATAAGTTGTATAAATTGGGAGAAGAAGCTTACCAGAACCACAAGAATAAGAAGCATCACAGAAATGTTTGTTACATTGGAATAAAGGAAACTAACAGATACATTTAGTAAAAGGAAGCGACTGAAGGCTATGTATATCTAATGATCATCACAAGCTGCACTCACTTTGATGAAATGGGCTACAGCTTAGCACAGGGGAATTTCCACACCCGAAAGACTTGCATAAGATCATAGAGGCATACTGTATGTGAATGCCCTAGGGACTGGAGGACAATGGAGAAGAACACCTGCCTTTGTCTACGTGTGTCCCATTTACCTTCACTCAGATTCCTAGATGAGAATACAAATAGAATGTATGTATTTTTTTTAATGTAAATCTGTCAAGGCAAAAACATATTTGTTTTTAGTTTTGGATAGCGTGAGAAAGGATTAGAAACCCTGTGTGGTTTGTACTGCTATCAGGGGCTCCATTAGAGACATTTCCTCAAACTCGATCACTAAACTAACTTTTATTGTAAAAGGTTGTTGTTTTCAAACTTTTTAAATCTGCATTCTTGATCAAAAAAATCCCCGGTGATCCTGCCATGAAGGTCCTTGTTCAGGCACTTGCTCTTACAGGGTAATAACTGTCTCCTGTGTTGTCACCCCATCACATGTGCCCTTTGGTGGGGACCACAAGCGGCCGTGCCAGCTCACATTGTACATAGTTACATAGTTACATAGTATTTGAGGTTGAATAAAGACACATGTCCATCAAGTCCAACCTATTGTGTGTGTGTGTGTGTAAAGATCCCCGAGTCATCTCGTTTTTAGGAGTACCTGTACCCCTGTATATTACCGTTTCTCAGGAAATCGTCCAAAAGCTTCTTGAACGATTCCACACTATTAGCTGAAATCACTGCTTGTGGCAACGAGTTCCAGACCCTAACCGCACGAACTGAGAAGAACCCCCTTCGCCCCTTGTGTTTGAATTTTTTTTCTACCAGTTTCAGGTGGTGGCCTCTAGTCTTTGTTACGGAATTAATCGTAAAGAGTTTGTTGCTAATGTTGCTATGACTATGGAACATTTTGTACATGAAAATCATGTCCCCCCTTAATCTCCTTAGTTCCAGCGTGAACATATTTAAATTTAGTAACCGTGTCTCATAGCTCTGGTCCTCCATCCCTTTGATGAGTTTGGTCGCCCTTCGCTGGACTTTCTCCAGTTCAAGGACATCCCCTCTGTGTACCGGTGCCCAAAACTGCACCGCATACTCCAGGTGAGGCCGAACCAGTGATGTGTAAAGTGGCAAAATTATACAGATAGGATTGGCAGCAAGCCGGTCCAGGACAATGATGCGCAGCTAATGTTGGAGCGAGTACATGTAGACAGGAAGTGGCTAAAAGAGGACAGAGGAGGTCAGCAGCACTGAGATGCAAGGAAGGATGAAAAAAAAAAAGTGAAAACAGGATTTGATGGAAAGGAAAACATTCCAATTGTCAATAAAACACAAAGCCTAAGCAAGTTACCTATTATCAAGTTAATGTCTGGAGCTACTTGAAAGGCGGACCTTTACCCCTTTGACTAAAAATCACATCAGCATTTACGGTAGCTCTGCATGCTGATATGAAATCATCTTATTTCCAGTAGCTAAACTAACATATTTTTATTTTACTTATTTGATTATTTTAATACAATTTCTTTTTTTCCTCTTCCTGGTTCTCTTTGGCACAAAGGATGTCATCGTGCCCAAGAGTTGCATCCTGGGCAGAGCATTGCTGGGAAATCTCATCTGTATTCTCACGTGATCTCAGGTAAAGGCATTTTCCTCTTCTGAGATGATGTGCTCCGTTACATGTCCTAGTCACATGTGCCAGAGTTCCGGGAAGTAAAGTGAGATCTAGTAATCTGCCCTTAGTTAAAATGTCCGCTGTCACAAGACTGGGGAAGAAAAGAACAATAAGGAATGCAAAGAATAAAAAGCCGGCAATGATCTAGAAGTATCTGTTTGTAGGTTGTCATTACTAAGCATTTCTAAAGGTGCCTTTGTTGTTATTTTGAAGATAAGGGTAAAGTTCCTCTTTAAGGTTAGTTAAGGAAAAAGTAAAAAAATGCTCCAAGTCGAGGGCCGGGCAAGTTCACACAGTATAATACAGCGCCATATACAGTATATCACACAGTATAATACAGCGGCCTATACACTATATCACACAGTATAATACAGCGGCATATACAGTATATCACACAGTATAATACAGCGGCATATACAGTATATCACACAGTATAATACAGCGGCCTATACACTATATCACACAGTATAATACAGCGGCATATACAGTATATCACACGGTTTAATAACAAAGCTTGTACTTTCAATTATTAAAAAACTTGATACATAATTACAATAAAACATTTTTTTAAACTTTTTTATTTACTTTCCCTTTAAGAAATAGCCTAAATATTTAAATAATAAAAG
This sequence comes from Nanorana parkeri, assembly GCF_000935625.1. Classification (NCBI taxonomy): domain Eukaryota; kingdom Metazoa; phylum Chordata; class Amphibia; order Anura; family Dicroglossidae; genus Nanorana; species Nanorana parkeri. The sequence goes on from NW_017307341.1 coordinate 108,833, forward strand.
CCAAAACCGACATTTCGGGATACTGTGTTTCCCCGAAAATAAGACAGTGTCTTATTTTTTTTTTTTTTGCACGAAAAAAGACACTGGGTCTTATTTTCGGGGGATGTCTTACCTGGCTGGGGGAGGACCGGACGAGGTCCCGGAAGGCGGCGTGCTGTTGCCAGTCCCGGTGTCGGCGGATGATATTCCGCTTCCATCGTGTGTGCGGGCGTGTGGGCGGGAGCTGCGGCCGTCGGGCAGAACAGAAATCCCTGAAGATAGCGCTAGGTCTTACTTTCGGGGTAGGTCTTACTTTCGGGGAAACACGGTAGTACAGAGCATTTACAACAAAAGAATTTACTTACAAAAAAGTTTTTCCATCTGGTGCCCGCTTCTGTGGATTCTTTCCCTGCTTTCTCTCCTCATTGCGCAGGGGAGATATCACTGGGGGATCAGGAAAATCATCAATTAGAGATGTTTAAAAAAATAGTTTTATCTCTATTTAAATTACAGTAAAAGTATGTTGGGGGGATGCTCAATGGGGATAGTATGGAGTCATTACTGTCCCCATTGAGCATCCCCCCACATAATTTTTACTATAATATAAATAATAGAGATCAAACTATTAGATTACATAGTAGTGTGGAGGCAGGCGGTACACAGGTGTCACAGATACTACTATCAGTATATCACTCCCCCTCTTCTCCATGACTTCTACAGCACAGAAGAAGTGATGGAGAAGAAGGGGAGAGATATACTGACTGACAGTGTCACAGCACAGTTCCTGCAGGCTGCAGCTCTCCCGCCTTTGTGTTCTGTGTTGGATCCTGATTCCCGCCAAGGAGCACCTCACGTCATCTGGACTGGACCTCGGGACCCCTCTCAGTCACCTCACGGCCACACCTCCCTTGTCACGCTGTGCTGCTGCCAGGCTGCCTGCTGGGTATTGCAGTCCTATGGCCGGCGGCAGCTCTCCGACTCCTCAGTCCCATGAAGATCGCCGGCGGGCAGGGCCAGATCTAATGATAATTCATTATCATCAGGCGGGCCAGAGATAATTCCGTTGCGGGCCTTGAGTTTGACACGTATGCAGTAGAATATTGCGTCAGCTCTGAGTCTGCTGAGGCTTTTTCTTTCAGTTTAGTATTGTGTCTCTCTGGCCAATTTCGATGTTTGAAGAACAACATGGTGATACCCAAGTACCTATACCAACCTATCTTACTTACCAGACACCAATGGGGAATTGACCATAAATGTTACTACTCTGTGGATCTCACAAGATTGTGAGGCCAATTTTTAAAGCTTCTCTGTTAGTATTCAAAGCAAAGACAGCTTTACCTCTCAACTTAATAAGCATTCTCTAATTCTTTAGTAAATCAACCCCATAGTCATGCCACTGCACCAGGTTCTTCAGCATCGGCATGTGGCTCATTGAGAGTGATTACTTTCTTGAAAAAATTAGAATGTCCCCGAAGAAGTTAGGAAGGAAACAGTTTTGTTTGATGTACCGGCTCCACTAAAAGCATCTTATGGTGGCATCATACAGTATCTCCATGGGCAGGTAAAGCTATAATGGAGGTTAGCTTCTAGTGCAGACAAGGCTGCAGACAACCATGTGACCTCATGTCTTACAAGTGCTGATGTCACATATTACATATATGGCCATTTCATGGTCTACACCAGTGGTTCTTAACCTGTGTAACCTCAGGACCCACATTTGTCCTCGGTCCTTAAGTCGTGACCCAAGTTGCACTGCAATGGATCGCATGGCATTGCGGTACCACGCATTCTGATGCGGGCAATAGAACTGTGGGTGGGAGATGCGTTTGGGGTGCCATTCAAATGAATGGCAATGCAATGCACCTCTCACACCAGAACGCATGGTAGGTGCAATTGCATGGTACAGTGTGTTAATTGCACGGTACTATGCGATTACTGCGCTGTACTAGTGTGAATGGGCCCTCAAAAGCACTGAGAGACCCACACAAACACAGACACAATCTCACACATACGCATTCCAATTTTTTAAACATTTAAAAAAAAAAATCCACCCAGCCTCCCTATCTTACGAGAATTGGAGTGGATCCTCAGCCTGGAGTCCAGTGTGGACTGCTGTGCTGTGATAAAGCTCCATTCATATGTGCATTGTTTGTACAGCTCCTTTGCACTGCCTGTAGAGGTGCAAGGAGCCTGAAAGTGATGTCACTCTGGTCCAGGCACCTCTACAGGACATACGAGAAAGCTATAAGCGATGCACTTATGGATGGAGCTCCCTGGCACCCATACTCACAGACCATCCCACCGCAAGCTGGCACTTGTCCCCGGGGGGGGGGGCGTATTTTGAATGGCCGCTTTGTGCGACAGTGCTGCAATAGGGGAGGCTGAGGAGCCTCTCACCTAGAAAAGTGGAAGGCATGCAGGGACCCACTGAACACGGGGTCCCGACCCACCTTTGGGTCACGACCCACCAGTTGAGAACCAAGGGTCTACACAATGCTCCAGACAACTATGCCCTGTACCAGTTGTGATGTCACAAATAGAATATATGGTCATTTCATGGTCTACACAATGCTCTGGACAACTTTTTTTTCCGAGGAACGTGCATCAAAATCCCATGTGAACAAAAAAAGTGAATCTTGAAATCACAACACACGTAAAAAAGTGCACAGTGGGTGCTGGGTCCTTCAATAAAGAAGGGACCACAATTTCCCGACCCCCCGGGGCGCAAGGCTCCTGACAGGGGTTGAGACGTCTATGGTCCACCAACCCGAAGGCCAGTGGACCCCGATCCTTCGGGACCTGCCGAAACAGGTCCCACAAGTACTAGGTTGGGGGGATCTCCCGAAGAGAAACGCCCCAGAGGCGGGAGAAGACAGAGAACCCTATATAAGGGCACAGAATCTCCTCCCCAACGTCAGGAAAAGGCCCCGAAGGTACCTGTACTCTCAGTCTCTGTGTGTCAAATTTCAATCAGAAATGTGCCAATCGTGCATTAAGTGCAATAGATAAATCTAAAGTGTCAGTGCACCACGCTGACAGGCCTTAGGGGCCTCAGTGCAAAAATATTGCACCAGACTGTCCAAGAGGCGTTGTGCAGAGAAATTCAATAGTGCCGTGTCCATGTGCACAGTGAATCACTTGTGGGGTCCCACACCCTAGTGATTTTCTGAGCACCCCTGGGACGCCACCCCCAGGGGGCACAGCACCACGGGCTCTGCCGCCTCCCAACCCTCCAGCCAGACCAAGTGATTCTCCATTCCCATCAGAAGGTAGCACCGTCAGAGGTCTTCCCATTGTCTGGGGTCTCCCCGACACTCAGGGCCTGACGCAACCAGCAGTGGACCGAACCTTCCCCTGACACCCACCAATTACGCCAGAGGGTACTAGAGTGCTCCACCCCTTGGGCAGCAGCATCCTTTCCCCTCCAACAACTGATAAGAACAGATACTACACTTGATCTTAGCCAAAAGGTCGAGAATGCTCTGGACAACTATGCCTTGTACCAGTGGTGATGTCACATTTTCCTTATATGGTAATTTCATGGTCTACACCAGGGGTAGCCAAACGTCGACCCTCCAGCTGTGGTGAAATTACAAATCCCATCCTCTGGAAGCCATGTCTGTGGCTCTTAGAGTCTTGCAATGCCTAATGGGATTTGTAGTTCCCCCGCAACTGGTGTCCCGAAGTTTAGCTACCCCTGGTCTACACAATGCTATGCACAGCTATGTCCTGTATCAGTGCAGATGTCACATACATACTACATATATGAAAAGGAAATTGAACCTTATACAACCTCATAAAAACCCAATATATCGCAACTGGAACCCTGACTTATATCTACTGTGTTTACTTGTCATGCTCGCGTTATGAAATATTCGCCTCTAAGCTATATATGATGATTTATAAAGTTATCTTTTCCTTGTGAAAATATTTAACATTAGTCACATAAGCAAAAACTGATCTTACGGTAAGGAAGTAGAGACAAATACTGAGACAAATATTTCAGATATTTTTTCTCTGGAAAAGGCATTTAAGCTATAAATTATATTAAAGGAGAACTATGAGGTGAGTGCTTTTCACTCACCTCATAGTTCTATCCGACCTGTAACAATGAGACTGTCACAGGTCGGCTCAATAGATCGGGAGGCGAGCAAACACATACCGGGTTCGCTCGCCTCTCGATCCTGTCACGGCTCTCTGCCGTGACATGGGGAGGGGCTGGATTCCCCTCGCTGACTGGCGGAACGGACGGGGGAGGGGGCGGGTACAGCTGGCTCTGCCTCTAGATAGGCAGAGCCAGCTGTCACTCACGCAGCTGGGCAGATCCCATCATCTACGTCGAGTTCCGCTCCGGCTGCGGCGTCTCAGTATACCGCGGTATACTGAGCTTAGGGTAACGGGAGGACGCTAGTTTGTGTCCTCCCGTTACCCTAAGGAGAACTATGGGGAAAAACACTGACCCCATAGTTCTCCTTTAAGCAAAGCATACCTCGTTGTCCTTCACTCGACTTACTCAACTATCAGAAGACTTGTCTTTGCCCTGTTTCATTACACAACCAATGAGCTACTTTTTTTTGGATATTCCATATATGTACATTTCATGACCTACACAGGGCGCCAGACAACTATGTTTTGTACCAGTGCAGATGTCACATACTTCTAATATGGTCATTCCATGGCCTAGACCCTTGGTTCCCAACTGGTGGATCGTGACCCGCTCCTCAGCCTCCCCCTAGTGCAGCAGTGTCAGTTCTTGCGCCAAATATGCTGCCCGGCACCAAGTGTCAGCTTGAGGTGGCACAGGGCGGGGCTTTGGCCATGAGGGAGCTACGTTTAGCTCCCTCATGTGTCCTGTAGAGGTGCCTGGAGTGATGTCACATTCTGGCTCCCGGCACCTCTACAGGGCACAAAAAGGGAGCTGTACAAGCATTGCACATATCGATGGAGCTCTGTCACAGCACAGCAGCCCACACTGGACCCCAGGCTGAGGATCAACGCCAGTTCTAGTAAGGTATGGAGACTGGGTGGATCTTTTGAATGGCACCCCAAACGCACCTCCCACCCACAGTTCGATCATCCTCACCAGAACCCACGGTACCGCAATGCTGTGCTTTCCAGTGCAGTGCGACTTGGGTCGCAACTTAATGACCAAGGACAAATGTGGGTCCTGAGGTTACACAGGTTGAGAACCACTGGCCTAGACAATGCTTCAGATAACTAGGGTCCATACCAGAACTGATGTAACATATCCCACAGCGCTGTAGACAAAAAATATACTGTAAAGTTATTCTATGGTCTATAATAGAAGGGATTTTTGTGCAGTATATGGCATTTTTTATTTTATGATGATAATGTCTTTATTTTAGGAGAGACTGTTTTTCTTTTGCAAGGCTTCCCTTTAAATATAAGTGTGTTTTTGTTTCAGGGGTGGTATTTTGGGATTTGTATTTTATTTAGGCTTTAGGGTTTTATTATATATTTTATGTTTGGTGTGCATTCATTTTTTCACTGCCCATCTGTTTATAGAACTGCCCTTTGTTTGCAGCAAGCCACTGCATCACATGAAAAACAAAGAAATGAAGTGCAACAACAGTATATACTTAAACTACCTCACATTATATAGCTTGCATATTTATCATACTCCCTCTTCCCATAGAGATAATCAAAGTTAGGCATATACCAGTTAGGCTTATTATCCTTCATTAAAACTGTCCTACTGCAGGCCAATTTTATACTTTTTGTATCCTCTGCAGTATTGTATTCTTGTAGTGAAGCCCCAGTCCGTGTTCTTTGTTTCTAGTAAGTTTGGGTCTAACATAGCCGATCTTTAGTATTTAAAAACCATTTCTTACATTTTTCCATGTCCCCCATGGCAGTGCCCAGCTTGCCATGGCTTTTTTGAGAGTAGTTTGCCCTTTAGCCCTAAAAATGACCACCATTTACCAACAAGATCCACCCCATGGACTTTAATTGGATTCGCCTCTAAGTTCAGGTGCATTACATTTCTAACAAGGTTCGTGAACCCCTGGCAAATCAATACTGGGCAGATTCACCGATCACTACAGATGATCAGCCCAGTTCCTGAACCACTGAGCTTCTTCTGTAATTGTAGAACCTAACTAGGGATGCACCAATACCAGTTTTCTCTATGTCGAGTACGAGTACCAATATTTTATTTCGGTAATCGCCAATACCGAATACCGATACCGGAAGTTCCATTAAGGAAGCTGGGCGGCGTGTAATGACTCACCAGCTGCATGATTAGCCAGGAGGCCGGGCATCATGTATTGGCTCGCCGCCCAGCTTCCTAATTAGCCGGGAAGCTGTCTCCACGCTCCCATGTCACCAGGTGACAAGGAAGCATGGAGCCGGCTTCCTGATTGGGGTGGGCAATGACTCACTGCCCGGCTTCCTAATTGGCCAGCTTACCGACCAATCAGGAAGCTTAGCGGCGTGTAATGACTCGTCACTAGGGACCATGGAACCAGCTTCCCGTCCAATCAAGAAGCAGGGGGGGCGAGTAATGGAGCTGGAGTAATGACTCGCTGCCCGGCTTCCTGATGCCGGAAGTTCCAGTATTGGGTTAAGTATCGGGAGCATTTGGACGAGTAGGAGTGGTATCGGTGCCATCCTATAACTAACCATTGTGAATGTGCCAGATTTAGGACTATAAGCATTGAGAATGAACTTTCTTCCTGTCCTGGCACCACTATGTGTAACTAACCAATACTTTCATGTATTGTGACACAATGATGCATTCTACGCTTGACCATTGTGGTAGTGAGTCACCAGATATATATATCAGACTTCTGTTTCTGGGGGGGAGGGGGTCACTGTCCAATTCTACGGCAACATTGTTTAACGTGAATGTAAACTTTAATGTACATAGTTGGGGATTGGATTATTTTGTTCTTTTGTACTTAGTGAGTCCTTTTATTTATTAACACATGTCTGGTGATCCTGCCATTCACCTGCATCCTGTTTCCTTCTGTCCATTCTAGGCATGAAAGCAGATCTGTCCTGATGTGTCAGTGGCTTCTGACATGCCTCCTCGTCCTGCCCAACCCTGCCTTCTGCTCGGGAGCTACAGGACGCTGTGCCTGTACTCCCATCATCAGACTACTGAGGACCTGCCAAACCCCCCAGCTCTGCACAGTTGAGTGACAGTGGATGGAGTATGTGACGTCAGCAGAAGCTGTTAATCGTCACAAGGACTAACACCCCTAGCTCCTAAAGCCCGGATGCAGCACCTATATAGAGGTCATGTGACCACTTGTAAACATAAAAAAAAAAGGTTTTAGTATTTTTTTTTTTGTTCCTCGGTAAATGTTTTGGCTTAGATGAGTCTTGTGCATGGTGTAATGGTTTTAAAATAGAGAGGGTTCACATACACTTTAATGCTGTACCTCAACATCACATTCGTTTTTCAGGATATGAGGTGAAATATACTTGTTTTTATCCTTTGTTGCATCTCTGTATGGCTGATTTATTGCATCCTCTTTGTAGCATCTTTCTGTCTATATGCACTTCAGTGGTGGCTGTCATGGCAGTTCTCAAGGCAGCTTTCCAGATGGTGGCAACAGTAAACCGTGCTTGTATAATGTGCATTGAAATGGCCACTTGTGTACAGTATAATACAAAAAAATTACCAAGCAAACATACCAGCTAGTCAGCACAGAGTGTAAACTGAATTTATGTTAAAACAGAAGTTTTGCTGCATAGATTTGGAAATATATGTTAAGCCACAATGCCGTGTCAAAGCGACTCTGCAAAGTGTGGTGCCTTACTCTAGTCCATGGTTTCTCAAACTTTTTCCAGTCATAGCACACTCTAAAAGTATGCAAAATATCAAGGCACCCAGTCTAAAATGTAAGAAACATAAATGTAAAAATATGGAAATTATATGTGGTTCCCTCCAAAACGTATACCAGACCCTCTTCCCAACAAGTGGTCTGGTGTGGAGTTTACAAGGCTTACCCATTCAGAAAAACAAATACAAAAGTTGTGGCGTTCCACCCTTTCACATCAGAACCCCCCCCCCCCCCCCACTTTTAAATCCAAAGCCTCCCTTCCCATCAGAGCCCCCCTTCACATCTGAGTTCTCAATCCCCCTTCACATCAGGGTCCATAACATGCATTACTAGCATGCCCACCCCCACCAAGTGCTGATGTCACATATTCCATATAAGGTCATTTCATGGTCTACACAATGCTCCAGACAACTATGTGCTATACCAGTGCTGATGTCACATTTTCCTTACATGGTAATTTCATGGTCTACACCAGCAGTAGCCAAACTTCGACCCTCGAGCTGCGGTGAAATTACAAATCCCATCATGCATCTACCTTTTGGAAGCCATGCCTGTGGCTCTCAGAGTCTTGCAATGCCTAATGGGGTTTGTAGTTCCCCCACAACTGGAGTCCCAAAGTTTAGCCACCCCTGGTCTACACAATGCTACGCACAGCTATGTCCTGTATCAGTGCAGAGGTCACATACTTCATATATGAAAAGGAAATTGAACCTTATACAACCTCATAAAAACCCAATATATCGCAACTGGGACCCTGACATATATCTACTGTGTTTACTTGTTATGCTCGCGTTATGAAATATTAGCCTCTAAGCTATATATGATGATTTACAAAGTTATCTTTTCCTTGTGAAATTATTTAACATTAGTCACATAAGAGAAAACTGATCTTACGGTAAGGAAGTAGAGACAACTATTGAGACAAATATTTCAGATATACGGTACATATTTTTCTCTGAGAAAGGCATTTAAGCTATAAATTATATTAAGCAAAGTATACCTCGTTGTCCTTCACTCGAAGACTTGTCTTTGCCCTGATCCATTACAGAGCCAGTGAGCTACTTTTTTGGGGTATATTCCATATATGTACATTTCATGACCTACACAGGGCGCCAGACAACTACTGTATGTTTTATACCAGTGTAGATGTCACATACTTCAAATATGGTCATTCCATGGCCTAGACAATGCTTCAGATAACTAGGGGCCATACCAGAACTGATGTAACATATCCCACAGCGCTGTAGACATAAAATGGCTGATGTTACAAATTCCATATAAAGTTATTAAAGTGGCTGAAGCTCTTAATCGTCACAAGGACTCTACACCCCTAACTCCTAAAGCCCGGATGCAGCACCTATATAGAGGTCATGTGACCGCTTGTAAACATTAAAACACCTCTCTCTCTATATGCACTTCAGTGGTGGCTGTCATGGCAGTTCTCAAGGTGGTTTTCCAAATTAATTTTTTTATTACAGGTATTTATATAGCGCTGAAAATGTATGCAGCACTCTACATAGTTGCACATTCACATCAGTCCCTACCCTCGCTCGCCCCCCCCCTTTCCTGCCCTGCCAGACCTGTGATCTAATCAAGGGTCTGATTAGGAATTTTAGTGGGGACCTAATTTTTTCCTTATAAATGTAATTTTTACTGCAGCAGGTTCAATACATTGTACAGATTTTCCACTTTACAGGCAGTTTAAGGGGACCCCCCAGGCACAATATTTAAAGGAATTTTTTGTTTTAATTGTTACCCTTTAAGTGATGTTAAAATCCCGGCTCCTATAAAACCTGTTTAGAAGTGTTTTATGCATTGATTCCTGTCCCCCAGGGCAGTACCCGGATCCCCATACACCTTATGGCCAATAACTTGCATATAAGCCTTCAAAATGGGGACATTTGATTTTCCGGGTTCTGGTCCCATAGACTTTCAGTGAGTTCGAAAGTCAACAGGAGATCAACACCACTGAGATGTAACAAAGGATGAAAAAAGGTAAATACAAGTATTTTATTAAAATAAAATGGCGATTGCTTATAAAACACAGTAATAGCAAACTAAAGTTTACATCTACCTAAGGGCTTGTTCACATGTATGTTGACTTGTGTTTTCTGCACTCCACAAGATTCGTTAGAACAAGACACATAATATACAATTGTCCCCTATGTGCCCTGTTCTCACCATACATGTGTGGTAGTGTGCAGAAGAATGCAGCTCAATGGACATGGTGTGAACTAGGGATGTCCAGTTACCAGTTCAGATACCAGTGCCGATACTTTGCATTTTCATGAGAAGTACCAGGGTGGCAGCGGCTGCAGCTGGGACCTGGCTCTGGCGCTCGACGATGTCCTGAAATCATTAGTCTGTATTGTTTTAGAAAAACTGTCACATGACAATAAACAAAAATTTATCAGTACTTGTTTCTGTAAGTACTTGGGCAAGTATCAGTACTTGTACTTGAAAAAATGGTATCGGTGCATCCAGGGCCGGATTTCCCACAAGGCCTTGGGGCAGCAGGGAGTAGAGGGGCAGCAGGGGTGTGGAATTCCTATCTCCCGATGCCTGGCACATGCATTTCCGGGCGTCGGGCGGGTAGTTGTTTTCTACATTTAGCCCTGCTTTTTGCAAGCAGAACTAAATGTACAGCAGGGAAGCCTGCGCTTGTTTTGTACAAGTGATCTCGGTGATGTCGCCAAGATCACTTGCATGCAGCCTGCAGGTCTGCCATTCTCCATGAAGGAGGAGGGCAGCAGACAGAGTAAATCCGGCCCTGGGTGTATCCCTACTGTGAACAAGCCCTACGTGCAGCCATCTTTGCATGTTGTCCAGAACTATACTGAATTAGGTGGGCAAAAAAGCCCATACAAAAAAATATCAATTTCCCAACCAGGTTACAAGGGATCAGAGGTACCTTTGACAGCACGGAGGAGATCATTTATAAAACCAACGTTGGATGAGTTTTTCTATACTCGAGCGTGCCTTGAACAGAAAACTTCATAGGGGGTGTGAAAATGCCCGTTATTGCCACAATAAACATTGTCACATTTTGAAAATCTTTTTACCCGAAATGACGCACGTCTCTATAAATCTGAAAGCTATGGTAGAGTAAACAATAGTCACATATAAACTGAAGGACACTATTGGTAGACATGTGAGTGAGTTCACTACAATTTACAACAGAAATGCCTCTCCCCGGGAAAAAAAGACACATATCTGCAATATTTGTGTCACTGCTTCCTTATCACAAGATCAGTCTGAATGATAATTAGTACATAACTACTGATATAGATTTTTGGAAGGAAATGATAACTCTAAAGAAATCGTGTAATGCTTAGGAGTTAATCTTTCATAATGCAAAAATGAACAAAAACATTTAAAAATAAATATCTATGTAGCCAAAGAGCTCTCGACCCCCTCTACTTCTGGGCCCCATAGCAGTCTCAAGGTCTGCTATGATTACAGTCCACCCAGTCGTTTGTAAAGTCGTTTGGACTTATGACACTAAACTCAGGAGTTAAACCTAAAAAACACATTTAAGTACCTTAACTATTTACAAAAAATGTATCTTATTTGTGTATCACTCGGCTGTAGATCCTCCAATCATCTCTGAATTGGTGCTGACACCATCCTTCCTTCTGGAGGGTGGCTACTTTTGTTCCCCATGGTCCCTGTTTGTGTTGTAAAGTAGTCACCGCTCCAAGCTCACTACAATCTTAACATAAATTAGTAAACTCAACTTGAGATTGTAGTCCATCGCAGGAGTGAGTTTGGAGCGATGGCTACTTTACAACAGTAGTTTTTTAACTCTGTGTCGTCCCCAGCCACCACCACCACGCCCTCAGAATTGTTTAGTATTTTTTAAGAAGTGGACCTAAACTTTTATCTGCTCTTACAGTAAATTTAGTCTATAACTAGAAATGGCCGGATGTGTCGCCATAGTTCTGTGAGAGGAGAGGGCAAACAAAAGAGTAGAAACCGGGAAATTCTCTGACTCAAGCAAGGTGAATGTGAGAACAATGCACAGTTTACACTCAGAGATCCATGGTGACGATTCCGTGCCTCGGCCAGTCTACAACATTCATTCTGGAATGTACTTGCTTATTCTGACTGTCCATACGATTTTCAAGTACTTTTGTCAAATTTTCTAACTAGGCAACAAAGTCTCAACTACAGGGAGTGCAGAGGATACTGCTATCCCAGAGGATAGGGGGCTTAGGCATGGCCTACCCTCTTCCAAAATCAGGGCCTGATTAACATAGCGGTGGGTGGAGCTCCTGCTCCAGGCCCACCCCTGCAAATAGGCTCGGCTGAGGCGAGCCGACACGGTGTTACGGACGGGCCAAGATGACCCGGATTGCTGCGAGACCAAGCTGTCCCGGATCGCGGCCGGGCCGCCCTGTCCCAGATTGCAGCCAGGCCAAGCTGACCCGAATCGCAGCCGAGCTGACCCGGATCGCGGCGGGCCAAGCTGACCATGCAGCCATCACCCTCTATTCAGACATATCAGATGGAACTCTGATGTGCCTGAGCAGAGAGCTGCATCTGCTGCGGCTGCAGTTGCCAGTCTCTCTGACCCCCCCAGGAACCCGCACTGACCCCCCCTGGAGCCCGCACTAACCTCCCTTGGAGCCCGCACTGACCGCACTGGAGCCCGCACTGGAGCCCGCACTGACCGCCTGAGAGCCCGCAATGACCGCCTGAGAGCCCGCAATGACCACCTGAGGGCCCACACTGACTACCTGGATCCCTCACTATCCACCTGGAGTCCGCACTAACCGCCTGAAAGCCAGCACTGACCGCCTGAGAGCCCCCACTGACCACCTGGAGCCTGCACTGACTGCCTGAAAGCCTGCACTGGCCCTCCTAAAGCTGGACTGGCCTCCTAAGAACCTGAACAGCCTCCTGAGAGCCTGCACAGCCCCGCTAAACCCTGCTCAGCTCTCCTGAGACCCTGAAGACACCTTCTGCGAACCTGGAGCAAGCCAGAGCATGTAGCTTCATATTATTCTGCATTGCTGTATAAAGTATTGCTGGGATTTGTAGTCTTCTATAGCTGATGGTATTATTCTGCAGTGCTTTACAATGTATTGCTTGGATTTGTAGTCCTCTATAGCTGGTGGTGTTCTGCATTGCTCTGTAATGCATTACTGGGATTTGTAGTCCTTTATAGTTAGTGGTAATATTCTGCATTGCTGTATAATTTATTGCTGGGATTTGTAGTCCTCTATATTTGGCGTTATTCTGCATTGCTGTATAATGTATTACTGAGATTTGTAGTACTCTATAGTTGGCAGCATTCTACATTGCTGTATAATGTATTACTGAGATTTGCAGTACTCTATAGTTGGCAGCATTCTACATTGCTGTATAATGTATTACTGGGATTTGTAGTCCTCTATAGTTGGCGATATTCTTCATTGCTGTATAATGTATTGCTAAAATTTCTAGTCGCTCTACAGTTTGGATTCAGTGTCAGATCTACCAGGGTCGCAGCTGCAAACGGACCGTGGCTCTCCACCACTCACTCCAAGCTGTAGAGAAACTACAGATAACAGCCCGGTCAGGAGGAAGAGGGCCCCGGTGACCGTCACCATTTCCATAAAAAGGCCCACCAAAATCCTCAGCACCAGGCCCGTTATGCTCTCAATCCGGCCTCGCCCCAAATGGTAACAAATAAAGGTGTGAAAAGGACCAGATTATTAGATATGGAGATTTTATTTGCCAAAATGAAAAATAAAATCTTGCGTATAAGAGGTAATGCACTCCGCAATATCTAGGCAGTTGCAATTTTGGTACCTTCACCAAGGGAAATGTTCAACCCCACACTTTTGATACATCCCATTCCTGGTGAGGACAATATGTGCATGGAGTTTGCATGTTCTCCCTGTGCTGGCATGGATTTTCTTCGGGTACTGCGATTTCCTCCCATAATACCAAGACTTGCTGGCAGGTTAATTTGCTGCTATCGAAAATTTGCCCTAGTATGATATTCTACTGAGCATGCCCAGGATGGCTGCCTCACTGTCTGCTCCAACAGCAAATAAAGCGTTTTGATTCCCCAGGGTGAAAAGTACTATAGAAATATGAATTGGTTAATTACTTACTCATTGGATGTTGTCTGGCTTTACATAGTCATACATTATGTGGCACTGGACATATATCACACAGTATCTACAGCTTTAGATTGATATAATAAAACAGAATCAAATGATTTGTTTCTTGAAGTTTATGTTCTTAATTACTGAAATATATTTCCACAATTAAAGTATATTGCATTTTGGATCATGTAGGGAAGGGTATTACAGGTGTGCACCTGTCGGGGACATTCACCTTCTATTTGCCCAGATGACCACTGTTTCCAATACAGAAAGTAATGGTAAACCTAATATTTTATAGTTGTCCCTGAAACAGGACGTGAGGGGAAATCTTCCAGTAGAGCAGTGGTGTAACAATCGCCAAAGCGACCCATGCGGCCGCTATGGGGCCCGGCCAGGACATCCCCCTGATGCCGTGCGGGCCGCCTGGGTCGCTATGGCATCTCAGGCTGCTGGCTGTCACTGGCGGGTGTGAGGAGGATTGTGTTGCTGTTAGATCACCGACAACATGTCAGTGATCTGTGCAGCGGCACCTTCCTCCTCACAGCCGCTGCTGAGTCAGTGGCAGCCAGCAGCTGAGGAGGAGGAAGGCTGGGCCCGGTGTCAGAAGCGGAGGAGGAGGCGGGCCCCATGATGGAAGAGGTGGGCCCAGTGACGGAGGAGGCATGGCCTGCCAGCGACCATGGAGGCGGACAGCGGATCGGGGCAGACAGGTAAGAGGTGTGCAGCCCACCTGAGACCCTACAGAGCCCACCATAGAGACTCTATGGCAGGCTCTGCAGGGCCACTCTCAGCTGGGCTGCTTGGGATATCAGGTGGGCTCTCCAAGGGCATAACTAGAAATCACAGGGCCCCATACAAAATTTTGCTATGGGGCCCTGTGATTTCTAATTAAGCCACTGCAGTACAGGCACCTGTTTCTGCCGAGTGAGATTTCTTTCACTTTATAAGAATTTCTTCCTGTTGTGACCTCTGAATAGGAAATAAAGGGATACAATGAACAGGAAACAAAGAGAAAAAAGGAACAGGAAACAAAGGGAATAAAGAAACCTGAAATAAAGGGAATAAAGAAACAGGAAAAAGGGAACAGGGAATAAAGCGAATAAAGAAACATGAAACAAAGAAAATAAAGTAAAAGGGAATATGGAGAATAAAGGAACATAAAATAAAGGGAATAACAGGAAACAGGAAATAAAGAGAATAAAGGAACAAAAAATGAAGGCAATAAAGAAACAGGAAATAAATAGAATAAAGGTAAAGGGGATATGCGGAATAAAGGAACAGGAAATATGGGGAATAAAGGAACAGGGAATAAAGGGAAAAAAGAAACATGACATAAAGGGAATAAAGGAACATGAAATAAAGTGATATCTTCCCAATGAGACACAGCAAAAAATAGAAACCTGGCAGGAGATTTAACCATAAATTCCCCCACTCAATGTCTACCTCAAGCGGTCATGCGCTGAGGGGGGGGGGTAACTTCTATGTGTCTTGGAGAACATTTACTGAAAACTGTTGATATTGATGGCCACAATTTAGAGCTGGCAGAAGCCATGTGACCTAACACAGCTGCTTTAATTCACATGACCCTGAATCAGAACACTGCAGGACCTGCTGTATATACCTGTGTATAGACCTGATGGGTAGTTTTTAAACTCTGTGTACATCCCCCCGCGTCCTTAATATTGCTTGGTATTTTTCAGAAGTGGACCTAAACCCTCACTTTCTATCTGCACAAATTCTATAAAATCCTGAGTGTAGCCATAGTTATGTGAGAGGAGAGGGCAGACGAAAGTGGGGAACTCTGGGAATTTAATGACGTACATGCAATCACCTAAACAAGGGGACTGTGAGAAGAACAATGCACAGTTTACACTCAGAGATCCATGGTGACGTCACACATACCTTGTCTTTTCCAGTCTACAACCTTCATTCTGGAATGTACTTGCTTATTCTGACTGTCCATTTTCAAAATACTTTTGTCAAATTTTCTAACTAGGCAACAAAGGTTCAAGTACAGGGAGTGCAGAAGGTGCTGCTATCCCAGAGCCCAGAGGATAGGGGGCTCAGACATGCAGAACTTCATTGTTCTGGACTGACTTTTGGATAGCGACCCTTATGGCCGGATCATCGGGTATATTTCAGTAATAACCTTTGAAACAAATTAAGCCAACTGGTGTATTTGTGCTTCTTGGTATAGTAAGGGTTCTTTTCCGATCCAAGTTTGATGGTAAACAATCCAGAAGTATATTATAAACCATCAGATATGAGAAGTTTTGATGTGTCCTGCATTCAATAATATTATTCCATGTTGAAAAGAGAATTACATTTTTTATTTCTTAATAGTCCTCTACCCTCTCATCTTCTGATGTGTCACTACTTTTTGATTCAAATGCCCTAAAATACCCTTTTTTCTTAGTGAAAAGGTTTCTTCCTGGTCTCCCACTTCAGCACTTGCTGCTTGTGTGTTCTTTGGGACTATATAGGGATAGGTTACATTGCTGGACTGCCAAAGGAACCTATATTGTTCAACAATATCAATATATCGGGACCTGGTTTTTGGCCATCATATGTCACTTGCCTGATCCCACCCCATCCACCTGCAGAAGGCTGTCCTAAAAAATTGCAGCTGTCAGAGGGCCAGCTGTGCTATCTTGAGATTCTGTATGTCTTTAGCAGGAGTTCTTTTCAGATTTTTAAGTTAAGTTTTCAAGTTTATACAGCTTAGTGCTGATAACTGACACTTATACTGTCTTATAACAAAGGTGGTGGCAGGATTATATCAATAGAATCAAAGGCTTTGTTATTTTGGTAGTTTTCCGCTCCTTCAGCAATCTAGACACAGTGTCAGGTATCTCCTGCAGTTCATGCAGAAGTCAGGTCATCCTCCTTGGAAATCTTACAGCTGCCATGGAGATAATTAAGTGTATAGTAGCAAACACAACTATTCGTGACCGGTAAGGCTTTACTATTATACCATCTTAATGGTGGAGATTCAGATTTATATGGTGGATGCTCTGATGTTGGGAAACCTTTATTACCAAATCAGCTAATTCCAACAAACATGTTTATAAATTAAGCACATGGTGAGTTGGTAAATAAGTAACAAATAAAGGTGTGAAAAGGACCAGATTATTAGATATGGATTTTATTTGCCAAAATGAAAAATAGAATCTTACGTATAAGCTGTAATGCACGCCGCAATATCTAGGCAGTTGCAATTTTGGTACCTTCACCAAGGAAAATGTTCAACCTCAAACTTTTGATACATCCTATTCCTGGTGAGGACACTATGTTCATGGGGTTTGTATGTTCTCCCTGTGCTTGCATGGGTTTCCTCCGGGTACGGCGGTTTCTTCCCACAATACCAAGACTTGTTGGCAGGTTACTTTGCTACTATCTTAAGTTTGTCCTAGTATGATATTCTACTGAGCATGCCAATGATGGCTGCCTCACTGTCTTCCCCCATAGCAGAGAAAGCTTTTTGATTCCCCAGGGTGAAAAGTACTATAGAAATATGAATTATTTATCTAATTACTTACTCATTGGATGTTGTCTGGCTTTACATAGGCATACATTATGTGGCACTGGACATATATCACGCAGTATCTACAGCTTTACAGTAATATTATAAAATTAAGGGAATAAATGAAATGGAAATAAAGAAAATAAAGAAACATGAAATAAAGTAAATAAAGAAACAGGGAATAAAGGAATAGAAAATACCGAGAATTAGGGAACAAAAAATACAGGGAATTAGGGAACAGCAAATAAAGAAACGAAAGGAACAGGAAAAAAAGCAATACCGGAACAGGAAATAAATAGACATGTGCGATTTGTTTCGCTACGAATAGAAATTCGTACGCATTTTCCTGAAATTCGTAAATTCTGAAGCATCCGAAATCCGAATTGCAGTTTTCCGAATTATATCCGAAATACGAAATTCCTTTAACGAATTTCGGATCCGAATTGCTTTAAACAGGAACTAATATTACCCCTGTAAATGAGGTTGAACAACATGACAAGATTTTTTTTTATCCGAAATACGGATCCGCTGCTGCTGATGCATTACAATACACAGGCAGGAAATACGAAATTCCGTTGACGGAATTTCGTTCCGTTACGAACATTCGTTATATTGAAGTTAAAAAGCAAAATACCTTTGTTAATATATTGGAGTTGATGGTAGTTTTTTTTTTATACGAAATTCGGATCCGAAATCCGTTAATGGAATTCCGTATTTCGGATAAAAAAAACAACTACCATCGACTCCAATATTAACAAAGGTATTTTGCTTTTTAACTTCAATATAATGAATGTGCGTAACGGAACGAAAATCCGTTAACGGAATTTCGTATTTCCTGCCTGTATTGTAATGCAACTCTCAGCAGCAGAAGAGAAAACCTCTGATTGGTCAACCAAACTAAATACGAATTCCGTTAAGGGATTTCGGATCCGAATTTCGGATTAAAAAAAAACTCATCAACTCCAATATTAACAAAGGTATTTTGCTTTTTGACTTCATCATAACGAATGTTAGTAAAGTAACGAAAATGTGCCGAAACTAACGAAAATTCGTATTTCATACGAATCCGAATTGAGTTTCGGACACGAATTACGAAATACGAAATAACGGATATTCCGAAACGAAACAGGAAATAAAGGAAGAGGAAATAAAAGGAATAAAGGAACAGGGAATAAAGGAACTGGAAATAAAGGGAATAAAGGAACAGGAAATAAATGGAATACAGGAACAGGAAATAAATGGAATAAAGGAACAGGAAATAAATGGAATACAGGAAACGGAAATAAATGGAATAAAGGAACAGGAAATAAATGGAATAAATGAACAGGCGAATAAAGGTAAAGGGACAGGAAATAAAGAAACAGGAAATACAGAGAATAAGGGACCAGGAAATACAGAGAATAAAGGAACAGGAAATACAGAGAATAAAGGGATCTCTCCCCAATGAGACACAACAAAAAATAGAAACCTCTCAGGAGTTTTAACCATGTTCTTCTAATCTTTACAAGACTAAGAAGTTGTAGCTTTAGCTATACGTCAAATAAAGCATGTCAGTGGCTACAAATAGACCGCTCACTTGAATCCAGCAACGAAATCAGAAGCAGAGAGGGAAGAATGGAGACCTTCTAACCAGCGTGTTAGAATCAGAACGTTTCTTGCTTGTTAACTAGGGCAGTAAAACCTGTTATTTTTCTTGATTTGACAGGTCATTTGGTCAAAGTGTTACTTTCCAATGACAGGATGACGTGAGATGTCAGTGCAGGTGGTCAGGTGACACACAGTAGCCTTGGGTTCTCTCTGTGATGTCTTCAGCGGCTCATTACTGGCAGGAAGCACAAACATGTACCCTGTCATTAAAAGCATAGATAATTATGTGCGGTTCTTTTTTTAAAACCAGTTCTATTATTCTCAGAAGAAAATTATTGAAGAATTTGACAAAATGTATTCAACATTTTTTCTTATCATCAACTTTTCTTTCCCCCATGGGCTCAATGTAGGTGGTCAGGCTCACTGTATTAGATTCTATATGGGAAGAAATCCAGTAGGGGAAGTATGAAGGAGAAAACACCAGACTCTGTCAATAACATTCTTCAAACTGCTGAAGACAACTTAAAGTGACTCTAAACTCAGGAGTTACATCTTAAAAAATACATTCAGGTTGTAGAGAAGGGGCTCCTGGCAACCCTGAGACCATGTCTCTGCTCCCCAATATCCTGTTGGCTTTCAAAGCCAGAAGTCTGCAAATCAAAAGACCCCCCCCCCACTGGGTCCCTGACAGCAGGGGTCCTACACACTGGGCACCAAGATAGGCCAGTACACGTCTGCTGTTTCCCTCCATTTTAGCCTCCCCAGAACCAAGGAAACATGGGGGAATGAGGTTAGTTGCTCAGCAACAGCCTGTGTACTCCCCCTTCCCTCCCCTTTCATGCCGGCTCCTCCCGGGACCTTTGTAAGTTGGGGAGGCTGCATGTGTTTTCTTCTCGCTGACTGGTGGACTAGAAGCTGCGCTGAGGCCGGTCTCTGCCGGCGGACTTGACCCTGCCTGTTCTGCTCCCCTGCTGCTGTGAGGTCTGCTGGGCTCTGTTGTTCCCCTTGTCGTTTACTGCTGAGGTCTGCTGGGATCTGTTTTTCCACCCTTACTAGATGTACTCATACTGTGCCTGGTTACCTGCTGGATTACCCCTTGCTGCACCTCGGACCCCTGGACTACTAGCATTGTGACTTCCTGTGCCAGTTGCCTACTTTCTGGGTTGACCCTTACTAGTGGCCTGCTACTCCCCAGGACCTAACTCCCGGCCTTTGTATCTTGCTTTGTATACCTGAATCCCCCCAATAAACACCCCGCACGCCGGGTTTCTGTGTGATTTGCCTCTGTGTTTTCTTTCTCTGAGCTCCTAGTTCTTCACACAAGTACCTTAACTATTAACAAAACTGCACATTATTTGTGTATCACTCGGCTGTAGATCCTCAAATCATCTCTGAATTGGTGCTGACACTGTCCTTCCTTCTGGAGGGGGGCTACTTTTGTTCCCCAAGGTCCCCGTGTGTGTTATGAAGTAGTCACCGGTCCAAAGTCACTCCTGTGATGGAATTCAATCTCACGTTTAGTTTACTAATTTTTACTGAGATTGTAGTCCATCACAGGTGTGAACTTGGAGTGGTGACTACTTTACAACACACACAGGGACCATGGGGAACAAAAGTAGTCACCCTCCAGAAGGAAGGACAGTGTCAGCACCAATTCAGAGATGATTGGAGGATCTAAAGCAGAGTGATACACAAATAAGATACATTGGTGTTAATAGTTCAGGTACCTGAATGCATTTTTAAGATTTAACTCCTGAGTGTAGTATCACTTTAAAGTGTCAGTCCACCTTTTGCAAACAAATAGTTAGTGTGACAACAGTGATATCATAATCAATGTGCATTTACTAACATTCTGCAATGAAGCCTGCAGAGCATTGCACCCGTGATCAGTGCATCGTGGCGGGCTCTCGCAATGCTTTTCTCAGGTGATAGGTACAGAACCTGCTGTTTTGAGGCTTGAGGAAGTTCCGCTAAACTAAACTACAGAGCGGAAAGGAAGGAGGGATTGCTGGAGTGCTCTGCATAGTCCCCCTTCCATGGTGGCAGATGGGACCTGTAAATTCCTTCATTTGTTTTTTGAACGCAGCTATGCATCTAATAAAAATCTGTGACGTAAAGGTTTGCTCTATTTACAAGGAGGAGGGTGATGATGGGAAGATTGGAGGGGGGGGGGGAGGGGGAGGTGGAGTCTATGCTTCCATACGCTAAGCCTCAAATGATGATCCTCGTCAATGCAAGAATGCAAACCTCTCCCAGGTTAAACTTTCTATTCTATTTTAGCTTACGGTTAAGAGGTAGATCTAGGTAAAAGATAGATCTGTTCTTCCACAGTACCCGAGATAAGATCTTACAAACATGACAGTGGCATCAGCAATTTACCTCCGTGACAATTTATTTTATTTTTATAACGTATTAAAAACGTAGGCGCCTCAGGGCAAGCCTTAAACCAAGATCGGTGCTCTTCCCACTAGAAAGAGCTCAAGGTAAAACGAGTGTTTATTTTATTTATGAAGCCAAAAAAAACTTCCTCCTCTATTGCGCTTGGCTTTAAATACACTTTAAATACAAACAAGTATACTGTGTTACCAATAGCTATGCATTTAAACTATGATAATGTATACATGTTCTCAATAAAATGTCTTCTCAGAGCCTGTTATTTTTTAATTGCATATTTATGCTTTTCTATTCCTCTCTTTTACACGCTGGATGGTTTCACCTACAGTATATAACAAAGTCTTTAGGGAAATAAAATCATATAAACGACATAAGAGTTTAAACAGGGATGGTGCTATACTATTTTGCGCCCTAGGCTAGACCAGCTACTTGCACCCCCGGCCCCCCTCCAGTGGCATAATCCCAAATCCCCCCTCCTGGGCGGCCCTATTCTCCTGCGGGCTAGATTCCGCAGGTGACTAGTGGATGTAAGCAGCTGGGAGCAATAGACAGACTGCTATTGGCTATTTTAATTGGAAATAGCCAATAGCAAACCAGCTAGTGAAACACCACCCACTGAGCAGAGGAGCAGACCTGAGAGAGAAAGTTGTCTCTCAGTTCTGCTCATCTGCTTAGTGGGAGGGTGCAATAGCCAGCCTGCTATTGGCTTTTGCAATTTGATATAGACGGGGGGGCATCGTGAGGGGGGTGAGTGGTCGAGGCTGCGCCCTAGGCAGTGGTGCGCCCTAGGCGGCTGCCTAGTTTGCCTAGTGGCAGCACCGGCCCTGAGTTTAAACATGTGAAAGAGTTCTTCACCTGATAACCTTTCAAAGGATGGGAAAATCGTTCCCCTTTAATAATATTAGATTAATATGTACAAGGAAGACATGGATAACACCCATTCCTCGTAGAGAAAAGTGAGAATAAATTTAAATTACAGGAAATGAGCCACCCTAAAACAGGATTTGAAATAGCTGGGAAACGTTTTGACTTTATTATCACTTTAATTTCAGGTTTCATACAAACAGCAGGAACACTGGCAAGGGTAATACCCAAAACTATGTAATATGTGGATCATTTTTCTTTAAAATATGCCAATGATGTTTAAGGCGAGCAAGTATTTTATTAGATAATGAGACACATATGGAGCCTTTGGCAAAGGGAGAGAGGGAACTGACCATAGACTGTGGTGACAGGTCATTTATATAGAGGAAGAGAGTGAAATTTATTTTGCCAATGGCAAAATTTTACAGAAATGGAAACTCTCAATTGCAATCATTGAGCTGCTTACGTTAAATCCACTTAAAATGATATTATCTATATTTTCTATTATTATCTTTCTTTTCTTTATTTAGGGGGTTTTTGTAAGGTGGTGTTAAAATGAAAACTCTCAATATCACTTGGTGTGGATGGGAGAGGAAGACTGGAGGAAAACATAGTATGAATGGTGGGGACTAGAGAGGGGAACTGTCATAAAACAGAGTATGGAGAGTTGTGGGGTGCTTGACAATGTGGATAGAAAGGGGAAAGATGCCAGAGAATATATACAGTATATGGAGGGGGGCTGTCAGAAAACATGCTTTCAATGGGGAAGCAAAGTGCTGAGAGAAAGCTAGTGCAGACCCTGGGAGAGAGGTGCAGAGACAAAGCTAGTGCAGACACTGGAAGAGAGTCAAGTACGCATCCTAGACACGGAGGAGGACTGGTTCAAAAGAGGTGTAAAAGAGGGCATTTATGTAAAAATGGAGAATCGTAAATAGAGGCAGTGCGTGAGACATCTATTGTCTGCCATATACAATGCTGCTTTAGCACCTCTTCAAAACACCTGCTAGCTCCAATCAGGCAAATGCAATGAGGTCTCTGACCCAATGCTGGGCATGATAAACCGATTGTGTTGATTGGAGCAACATTCACCATATGTATTCCCAGGTAATGTTTGTACAAGTCATTCTGAATTGAGAAAGCTGGTTAGATGTCCAGCGAAGCACCTTCCAGAAACATACAGCAAGTCCAGTTTCCTTGATTTACTCTTTACAAATATATATCATGACGTGGATGAATGAGAACCTTCACAGACACACTGGGAGAGAGGTGCTGAGACAAAGCTGGGAGAGATGTGCACCACAGGGGTCCGGAGTGTTTATTTATTGATAATAGTGTTTACATCAAGCTAATATATTTTGCAGTGGCCATACAGGTAGTGACTTGTAGTCGATCTAGGTGCAATCGAACGCAAGCAAGCGATTTATCATTGACTAATATATGACGCACATTGTATTATACCATGACCATATAGACTAAAAATACGATAGATCAGTTCCAAATGATAAAACCAATCTCGTATTTGATCTGTATTTTGATCGGGTCCCTGACACACACAGATATTTGTTTGAGCGATCAGAACTGATTCATTAAATTCCACACCGCCGTTTGACTTGGCAGAGCTGAAATGGATCCAGAGCTGACTAATTTGATCAAATTGAGGATCTCGGGTTTGTGATTTTGATCTCATTCAGTCCATTTAGTGGCATTGAACGATGGAGTGATTGATTGATCATATTGGTAGATTGCGTGGACCCCATTTACCTGTGCAATCAGTCTGACTTGAAACGGACCAATCTGTGGGCTGTGGCACAACCTACGACAATCAGATGGATTTGCATAATACTGAGATATTTTTAGCCACCCCATTGTACCTTTCACTCAGAATCGTACAGAACAAGTTTGTCGCTGACAGGCTTCCTGTGCAGGTCAATAGATGACAACAAGCCTCGCCCGCCTCCAGAAGCTTCAAAATCCCTCACATCGCAGCCGACGCTGACAGTTCAGGACCTGAGGTAACACCTATCACTGCCAGCTATGGGGCTCAGGATCCACTCATGGCTTATTGTGATCAGCTGCATCATATGTAAGTTTTTACATTGGATAATATTCAGATTTACTCTGTTTTATGATCATTTTGATCTTTTTAAAATTAAGATTTCTTTTTTTTAACTAACTTTTTAAATGTTTCAGGCTGTCTAATAGTTTTTGCTGGGGTACTACAATGTTGCCTTTATTAGTGATCTTACAGGTAGCCGGTCACCCATATATCCTCGCCACCCTGATGACAAAGCTCAGTGGAAAAATATAAAAATTAACCCACATTTTGTTCAAAATTAAGGAGATCATAAAAAAAGAAGAAATTGTGCTCCATTCTGAGATAATTAATATAGGAGGAAAGTTATATGCTATTCTACAAGTCTGTAAAGCCCGATGAACTTATAGAAGGTCCTCAGTCTTAATTGAAATGATAGTTTTCAGGATATGAATTACTTTTATTTATTTCACAAGCTTTTTTTTTTTTTTAAATATGTTTCTCCGTATTCACATGCGTATCAAGCTGTCCAGAAAAAAAATTACAGTTTACAGGGGATGGGACAAACTATAGCGATGCCGGCGGCACTTAAATCGCTTTTATTGATATAGGTTACATTGTTTAAAAAGAAATTCATACCTAGTGAGGGGGATTTATCAAAAGTGGAGCAAACAGAATCTGGAGCAGTTGCCCATAGTGACCAACCAGCTTCTATCTTTAATTTCCAAAGCTTAACTGAACACACTGATGGTAGAAACTGATTGGTTACTATAGGCAACTGCTCCAGATTCTGTCTGATCCACTTTTTGATAAATTCCCCCCAACTGTAGTTGCTGCACCTTCTTAAAAGATGTTAGCTGCTGACGGGATTTTAATTTGATTGCTGCTTACCTCAAGTCCGTTAAAAACCACTAACTTGAAAGTGGCAACGCTGCTGCAAGATTTCACTGCAAAATGAATACTGCTGTCACTCTTTTAAGGGAAGTGGAAAAGTAATAGATCTTACTGGGAGGATTGATAGATATTAAAACTATGTTATGGTGGGGGGGCTTAGAAAAATGACACCTGGTGTGCTAATGCTACTGACAGACTGCATCATAGATGTCATTTGTGATTTTGCACATTGTTCCACTTTAAGGGCTAGTTGTTTTACGAGCTATTATATTATCATTGTCCTATAATATGCTTTTATTCCCCAATTACCTTAATTATATTATAACTACTGAGTAGTTGTAAGTCACATTCAACTGGACTTGTATACAGAAAAGGGTAATGAGACTTGGTGCTATTTGGTGTACCATGACGTAGATATAGGAAAACCTTCATAGATGTATTATAAGAGATGTTATATTATTGCCAGTTATTGCCAGTTGATGATATATTGTTTCCAGTTGATGTGATATTATTACCAGTTGATGATATATTGTTACCAGTTGATGATATGTTGTTTCCAGTTGATGATATATTGTTTCCAGTTGATGATATATTGTTACTAGTTGATGTGATATTATTACCAGTTAATGATATATTGTTACTAGTTGATGTGATATTATTACCAGTTAATGATATATTGTTACTAGTTGATGTGATATTATTTCCAGTTGATGTGATATTATTACCAGTTAATGATATATTGTTACTAGTTGATGTGATATTATTTCCAGTTAATGATATATTGTTACTAGTTGATGTGATATTATTACCAGTTAATGATATATTGTTACTAGTTGATGTGATATTATTTCCAGTTGATGTGATATTATTACCAGTTAATGATATATTGTTACTAGTTGATGTGATATTATTTCCAGTTGATGTGATATTATTACCAGTTGATGATATATTGTTACTAGTTGATGTGATATTATTTGGCTAAACAAAACACACTAGGTCTTATTTTCGGGGTATGTCTTATTTTTTTTTTTTTTAATGTACAACAATCCAAAGTTAACGCAAATCCAAATAAAAAAATTAAAATGGCAAAGTTAAGAATAGGGTGATCAGATCAGGGCAATCAGGGGTGCCGTACCTTTCCAAGAGCAATTTGGTAACCAATCGTTGGCCAGAATGAGCGAAACGCGCTTTCACTATTGATTCCTCACAGGCGGAGTGCATTTGGTATCACTCCGCCTGTGACAGGAGCAGCACTATAGAGGAAGCGGTGGCTTATGCGGCTCTGCTCCCTCCGCTGCCGCCTCGCTTCCTCTAGCGCTGGCTTCGTTGGCACCGCTGATTCTTTTTTTTTTCTTATTTTTGGGGTAGGTCTTATTTTCGGGGAAAAAGGGTAGTTGATGTGATATTATTACAAGTTGATGATATATTGTTACTAGTCGATGTGATATTGTTTCCAGTTGATGTGATAATATTGCTAGAACGACTACTAGGGCAACATTAAGACCTACTCTGATCAATGCAAACTTTAGTTTTTTATTCATACTGAAGGCAACACAGACATTTCTTTAGCCTGTTCCAAAGCTTTTATTCATTTGCAGGAGCTATGCAAACTATATATTGCTCAGAGTTGCCTACAGATACCTTCCACAGTTGAATGAATGTCTGTGAGGGGGACGCATTTTATCTATCTTGCGTTCCAATACTTTTTATTGCTCATTAATACATCCTTGTTGATTTTTCCTTGCGGTGAAGCAGCAATAGGCAGATAGGGTATCCTGGTCAGATCCAGGAGAGTATGTCAACATAGCTGTAAGTCAGTTCTTTTTTCTGCCAGTGACTGTGGGATGTTTATTCGTCATCCTGGCTGTTTGATCAGCCAAATGTTTATTGCGTGAGTCAAAGTATCTGAGCTGCAATATATTTATTTTCCGCTGTAGCAGAATTTAAAGGAGTAAAGCGTGTTCACTTTACAGGGGACGTTTTCACTTTAAAAGGGACTTTTCCCATTGCTCAGTGGATGTGGAGAAAATTCACTTTGCAAAGAATATCCAATCACGTGCAAGGAGAATAAAAAAAAAGCAGGAATTTTGGATAATGGAAGTCAGCATAGCTTCAACACATTCACTACGTTAAATAAAAATTCCCTTGCAAAATTGAACATGCTTTACTGCTTTAGTCTATCAACCCCAAAATGTTCACTTGTGGCCACTTCTTAGCCCAAGGAGCATTCTTAGGGTTAATGTAACTGTGTCATCTGTTTCTGTTTTGGTTTTATGTCGGGTTTACTGGCAAAGCACGATGGCCAAACGTTTGTGGAAACCTGACCATCACACCTTATTGGCCAGCTTTTGAGGCTATAACAGCTTCTGCTCTTCTTGAAGGCTTTCCACAAGATATTGGAGTGTGTCTGTGGGAATTTGTGTCTATTCAGGACCCAATGAACGCTCCAATTCCCAATTATGTTCATTAGGGTTGATGACAGGGCTCTGTGTAGGCCACTTGAAATTCTTCACACCAAACCCATCAAACCATGTCTTTATGGAGCTGGGTTTGTACGCAGGCGATCTTCTAGAAGAGAAAATAGCTTTCCCTAAACTGTTACTCCAAGGCTGGAAGCCCACAATTGTCTAAAATGTCTTTGTATGCTGAAGTATTAACAGCGCCCTTCACTGGAAACACCCGAACTCCAACATTTGAAGTGGGGTCCACATATTTTTGACCATATAGTAGGTGTGATGGTCCAGTGTGCACAAATGGCCATATAGTGCATTGGAGGAATTAAAGGAAACCTATTTTAGGAAATACATAAAGACCGCAATTTCTGTCTTTTCTGCTTGAACATATGAATTGTGCGACTGTCAAATTAATAAAACCAGTGGCTCAGTATAACAGCCAGAGAGCTATCATTGTGAGAAGGTGATCAGCAATGGCAGTTGTCCCCCCCACACACTTTAAAGCAGTTATGCTTGTTAAAAAAATGAATCTAAGCTTTAACGGCTCTATGCAAAGAAACAGGTTTGCTTAACAGGAGGGACTGTGAGCAGGTAGATTGCACCTTCTTCTCACTCCCTTGAGAATAACATTTACTTTTCAATTTCATGCTGCCATTGCTGAGTTACCAGCAGTTGAAAGTTATCTGTATGGAGCCAGAGGCCCTGGGTACTGTTTTGTGATTGGACACTATAGACAGTTATAATGTTCTAGCCAAAAGTAAAAAAAAATTATTGGTGCAAGATGTTCCTTTTAAAATATAAATAATTAAATAAATGTGTGTGTGTATATAATAGATAGATAGATAGATAGATAGATAGATAGATAGATAGATAGATAGATAGATGTTTTCTGTTTTATAATATTTAGATTCTACAAAAATGGCTGTATACATATTGAAGTTTTTACCTTGCCGTTTAAGATGTTTTTCATCTTTGGTTTGATGTCTAAGGTGCTTTTTGAATTGCTGGCATTCAAAGGTAAAGCATTTTAGAGTTTTAGTGCAGACCTGTAAAAAAAAAAGAAAGAAAGAAAGAAAAAAAGTTTCTTCACAAAAGATGACACACAGTGATTTCTATGGCCTGGCCATGGATGAGCAGGTGCAGCTAACCGCGGAGCACCTGCCGAGTGTGTAGTCTGCCATTCCTGCATTCCGATCTCTCCATGACTGTAGGCTTCATTTTGTTGTAAATTGATTTGGTTGTGTGAAAATGTACATTATAATTAGCTGTCCGGTTTTTCTGCATGAAAAAAAAAAATGATGAAATGATGCAAAGTATCTGTAGAGAATCATACAGTAGATCAGATAGATAGATAGATAGATAGATAGATAGATAGATAGATAGATAGATAGATAGATAGATAGATAGATAGATAGGTAGAAAGATAAGAGACTTATTTCCTTTGCTCGGAAAATGTTTGTTTTTTACTTTATTCCCACAGAACAAATGTACAGAGATTCACAGGGCGGATGGCTCTGTGAATTGTTTATACATAGACTACCACCTGCATTATCTTTATTAAAATGTTATCAAGCAAATAACATTACAATACAGGTTGGAATACAATGTAATATGACGTGAGATTGATGCATGCAGGTGTATTATTGGCCCAAAGCTAGATGCATAAACCCAATATAATACAATAGAATGGTTCTGCCATTGATTAGAATTGCGGTCTGTAGCCTAGATTTGGGCCTATAGACACTAACCATAATGAAGGGGAACCTCCTTATATCCAAGAAGAGGACACCCAAGTTGTAAGGGCTAAGGTAAGCCATAAAGCGCAGAGCACTAACCCATCCTAAGGGTGATGGGAACAGAATAAATATTAGGAAGGAATATGGGAAGGATGAAGATCAGAACGAGAGGAGAGAAATGGAAGAAAAGATAAAAAGGGGAAGGTAAGTGGAAAGATAAGAGAGGAGAACACCACAGGATACCAAGAGAGGAAGAGGCAACCAGGAGTGGGGGATGAGGAAAGAAAAGAGAGGAGAACACCAGAGGATACAAGAAAAATAGGGGACCATCAGTGGGGGAGAAAGGAAAGAAAAGGAAAGAGAACACCTGAGGCTACCAGGAGAAGAAGAGGGAGCCAGGCCTGAGGGGAAAGGAAAAAAAAGAGAAGAGAACCCAAGAGGCTACCAGGAGTGGAAGAAGGAACCTGGATGAGGGGCTGAGATAAGAAAAGAGAGCAGAATTTCCAGACGGGGGGGGAGAGAGATGAAAGAATAGAGAAGATTACCCCAGAGGCTACAAGGAGAGGAAAATGGAACCAGGTGTGGGGAGGTAGAGGAAAGAAAAGAGAAAATGAACCCACA